>NC_141028.1:60170000-60202500 GCF_052040795.2 Danio rerio
GACTGATCCCTCCTAATCACAATGTAATTCACAACAGGTCTACATGTAATAGCAGTTCTGCTCACCAAGTATCTGCGCATCCAGTGCTGTGATCTGTGTGCAGTGCTGCTGGTTGTCCTGCAGGGCGGCGCTGAGTTTGCTCTGCAGTGTTGAGAGCTTCTGCTGCTGCGAACTCAACTCCAGTTGCAGCTCTGACACGCGTGCCGTAGACGAAGCCAAATCCTCCGTCAGACGAGCCTTACGGACACATACAGACAAACGTTAAACTGCGCATTCACAACTGACGCTACAGCACATGAGATGAGGATGATGACGAGACCGGAATGAAAATAATAAATCAGCATTTCTCAATCCCGTTCCAGACCCGTAACAATAAATAATATTAAATTAAAATATATAGAGCTCCTCTAAATTAATGAGGAGCCCGGAGTCTCATCTCCCGTTCAAAAGGAAAAACAACTGCAAAGACGAATGACCAAGGAAATAAGGGAAAGTCAAATTAATTTGACGTTTAAACTTTAAAAGGAGACAATAAAAAGCTTGTGAAGGTAAATGCCAAAATAACAAACAAAACTCAACAACTAACTAAGTTTTTTAACCGTCTTACCTGCACATGAAATTAAACAAATACAATAACATTCACTTACCTCCATACTAACCACAAAACATGAGCAAACGTAAGAAACGAAAAGCCAGCACACGTGTCTCCGTATAGATCTCAAGGTCAGTGCATTTGTGAGAAAATCTGCCAGAGTGCATTTGTGAGAAAATCTGCCTGAGTGCATTTGTGAGAAAATCTGTCCGAGTGCATTTGTGAGAAAATCTGCCTGAGTGCATTTGTGAGAAAATCTGCCTGAGTGCATTTGTGAGAAAATCTGTCCGAGTGCATTTGTGAGAAAATCTGCCTGAGTGCATTTGTGAGAAAATCTGCCTGAGTGCATTTGTGAGAAAATCTGCCTGAGTGCATTTGTGAGAAAATCTGCCTGAGTGCATTTGTAAAAAAATCTGCCTGAGTGCATTTGTGAGAAAATCTGCCTGAGTGCATTTGTGAGAAAATCTGCCTGAGTGCATTTGTAAAAAAATCTGCCTGAGTGCATTTGTGAGAAAATCTGCCTGAGTGCATTTGTGAGAAAATCTGACCGTGTGCATTTGTGAGAAAATCTGCCCGAGTGCATTTGTGAGAAAATCTGCCTGAGTGCATTTGTGAAAAAATCTGCCTGAGTGCATTTGTGAGAAAATCTGCCTGAGTGCATTTGTGAGAAAATCTGTCCGAGTGCATTTGTGAGAAAATCTGCCTGAGTGCATTTGTAAAAAAATCTGCCTGAGTGCATTTGTGAGAAAATCTGCCTGAGTGCATTTGTGAGAAAATCTGACCGTGTGCATTTGTGAGAAAATCTGCCCGAGTGCATTTGTGAGAAAATCTGCCTGAGTGCATTTGTGAAAAAATCTGCCCGAGTGCATTTGTGAGAAAATCTGCCTGAGTGCATTTGTGAGAAAATCTGCCTGAGTGCATTTGTAAAAAAATCTGCCTGAGTGCATTTGTGAGAAAATCTGCCTGAGTGCATTTGTGAGAAAATCTGACCGTGTGCATTTGTGAGAAAATCTGCCTGAGTGCATTTGTGAGAAAATCTGCCTGAGTGCATTTGTAAAAAAATCTGCCTGAGTGCATTTGTGAGAAAATCTGCCTGAGTGCATTTGTGAGAAAATCTGTCCGAGTGCATTTGTGAGAAAATCTGCCTGAGTGCATTTGTGAGAAAATCTGACCGTGTGCATTTGTGAGAAAATCTGCCCGAGTGCATTTGTGAGAAAATCTGCCTGAGTGCATTTGTGAAAAAATCTGCCTGAGTGCATTTGTGAAAAAATCTGCCCGAGTGCATTTGTAAAAAAATCTGCCTGAGTGCATTTGTAAAAAAATCTGCCCGAGTGCATTTGTGAGAAAATCTGCCAGAGTGCATTTGTGAGAAAATCTGCCTGAGTGCATTTGTGAGAAAATCTGCCCGAGTGCATTTGTGAGAAAATCTGCCCGAGTGCATTTGTGAGAAAATCTGTCCGAGTGCATTTGTGAGAAAATCTGTCTGAGTGCATTTGTGAGAAAATCTGCCCGAGTGCATTTGTGAGAAAATCTGTCCGAGTGCATTTGTGAGAAAATCTGTCCGAGTGCATTTGTGAGAAAATCTGCCTGAGTGCATTTGTAAAAAAATCTGCCTGAGTGCATTTGTGAGAAAATCTGCCCGAGTGCATTTGTAAAAAAATCTGCCTGAGTGCATTTGTAAAAAAATCTGCCCGAGTGCATTTGTGAGAAAATCTGCCCGAGTGCATTTGTGAGAAAATCTGCCCGAGTGCATTTGTGAGAAAATCTGCCCGAGTGCATTTGTGAGAAAATCTGCCCGAGTGCATTTGTGAGAAAATCTGCCTGAGTGCATTTGTGAGAAAATCTGTCCGAGTGCATTTGTGAGAAAATCTGCCTGAGTGCATTTGTGAGAAAATCTGTCCGAGTGCATTTGTGAGAAAATCTGTCCGAGTGCATTTGTGAGAAAATCTGCCTGAGTGCATTTGTGAGAAAATCTGTCCGAGTGCATTTGTGAGAAAATCTGTCCGAGTGCATTTGTGAGAAAATCTGCCTGAGTGCATTTGTGAGAAAATCTGTCCGAGTGCATTTGTGAGAAAATCTGCCCGAGTGCATTTGTGAGAAAATCTGTCCGAGTGCATTTGTGAGAAAATCTGCCTGAGTGCATTTGTGAGAAAATCTGTCCGAGTGCATTTGTGAGAAAATCTGTCCGAGTGCATTTGTGAGAAAATCTGCCTGAATGCATTTGTGAGAAAATCTGTCCGAGTGCATTTGTGAGAAAATCTGTCCGAGTGCATTTGTGAGAAAATCTGTCCGAGTGCATTTGTGAGAAAATCTGTCCGAGTACATTTGTGAGAAAATCTGTCCGAGTGCATTTGTGAGAAAATCTGCCCGAGTGCATTTGTGAGAAAATCTGCCCGAGTGCATTTGTGAGAAAATCTGCCCGAGTGCATTTGTGAGAAAATCTGCCTGAGTGCATTTGTGAGAAAATCTGCCCGAGTGCATTTGTGAAAAAATCTGAAGTTTTGTGAAGTGCTGTATGCACTAGATGGGTTTGTTCAATGGCTACATGCAGTTACATTGAGATGGACTGTATGTATTAATGAAATATGATTTATAGTTGTAAAACACAATACATTTGTTTTTGCAAATTGGTTTCTGTTTGTTTGCGAATCGAGTGATTCTTTGCAAAGCAGGTTGTGTTTGTTTGCAAAATACTGGATTTGTTTGTGAAATATTGGCACAGAATTCGCTCCACAGTACGATGACTAGCTCATTAGAAGAGACATGTACTGAATTCTGACCGACATGTTCCTTATGAAGCGTGCAGTGCTCCTGATCCCTTCATTGAACTCTACCTGAAGACGAGAACTCTTTATTGCACTTCATTCACAGCAGCATCTTACTAGAGGAGCCTGACATAATATACCTCAGTAAACAAACTCATATAAGTTCACAGATCACACACTAAAATACCATCTGAATAAAACACACATGCTCCCTTAAAACTGAAATCCTGTGTCGTCCACTTTGCAGGGCACTTGTTGACTAATTAGAACGAAAGAAAAACTGTGCAGGAGCAGGATTGAGAAACACTGTAAATTATGCAAATGAAACCAGTGAGAGGACAAAAAAATGTGGTGGTTGTAATATCTAACCCTGCTGAATGCTGATTGGTTAGTGAGCGGTGCCTGTTCAAACAAAGAGTGAGGAGAGAAATGGAATATGAATAAACGATATGAAAGAGTGAGCGAAGACTAAGAAGAAACGGGGGAGGCGGGGGAACACCTTGTGCTCACCTGATCCCAACTCAATTCCTTTGGCAATGCATGCTGGGAAGAGAGAGCAGTCACCACTAAAGGCTCTCAGAATAGTGTTTATTAACCAATCAGAGCAAAGATACGGGTTTTAAAGGGACAGTTCAAAAATGAGAATGCTGTAATTTACTCATCCTCCACTTGTTTCAAACATGTTTGAGTTTCTTCCTTTGGGTTTAACAGAAGGAAGATAATATACTGAAATAAAATCAGCCATTGACTTCCTTTGTATATTTTGCTCCTATTTTAGATGTCAGTGGATGTTTTTATAGTCAAATGTTAGCTGGAAATGAACGTTTTTAAAATTTCAGTACAGATTGGTACCGAACTCGATACTTTCTGTCAACAGTAATTCAGAATACCTTGTTTTGTGTTCAATGGAAGACATTTATAAATGTTTAGAAGCACTTGAGTGTGAGTTAATAATGTGGAAATCTTCATTTTTGGGTGAACTGTCCCTTTAAGATGTGGTCACATTTACTGTAACTTTAAGATGCATAATACTGGGAAAATATGTGATGTTGTTGACAATATGTCACAAAATAAACAATAAAGATAAAGCCATTTTGTCAACAACTTAAATAACTATTTACGTAAAGATCACACTAAAAAGTCATAGTTAATTTTCTGAGCTGATTAAATATATGCAGTTGAAGTCAGAATTATTAGCCCCTCTTGATTTTTTGTTTTCTTTTTTAAATATTTCCCAAATGATGTTTAGCAGAGCAAGGACATTTTATATGTCTGATAATGTTTTTTCTTCTGGGGAAAGTCTTCAAAAGGTTTTATTTTTTCTCGATAGTCTACAGAACAAACCATCATTATACAATAACTTGCCTAATTACCCTAACCTGCCTAGTTATTCTAGGCAGTAATTCTGACTTCAACTGTGTATATAAAAAACTATGTCAAAGTGTAAACATTAAGACTCTAAAACACCACGACTGACTGTTAAACTCGGTAGAACCCCTGATTCTTATTGTGGTCATTCTCCACTCTCGTCTCCCAGCATTAGTGTTTATTAACAGCACCTACTGGAGAGGCGGGGTTGAAGATAGCAAGGCCTCATCTGATTGGTCAGATCTGAATAAACAACCCATGCATGCAGCAAACAAATGCTTGGTACATAAAACTAATTTAATGCATAGCACTTCCCAGTAATGTGGATATTGCATATACTACTTTCGCGATAATGATCATTTTATATATAAATATGTTAATTTTTTTTGCCAAAAGAGTTCCAGACATTTAACACTGGACCATTTTAATTCAGTTTGGAAATTTTCCCAATGTGACCACACCTTTGAAAGAAAACAGGGTAACACTTTAGGTAACAACTCTCACTATTAACTCCAGTCTACCTGCTAATTATTAAGATATTGACTGTTTATTAGTATTTATAAAGTATGATTTTATTTATTCATTCACTTTCCTTTCGGCTTAGTCCCTTTATTAATCAGCTGTTGCCACAGCGGAATAAACTGCCAACCCATCACTGGGAAACACCAATACACTCACATTCACACACACTCTCATACACTACGGACAGTTTAGCTTACCCAATTCTCCTATAGCACGTGTGTTTGGACTGTGGAGGAAACCGTCGCGCTGGAGGAAACTCATGCTAACACGAGGAGAACATGCAAACTCCACACAGAAACACCAACTGACCCAATCGAGGCTAAAATAGGCGTCAACGCTACCAACTGCATCACCCAGTATGACCTTATTCTACATCCCCAATCCTGCTCAATCACAAAACCCAACTACAACCTTACTAACTATTAATAAGCAGCTAATTAATCCTTTATTGAGCTAAAAGTCTTCATTAATAGTGAGAATTGTACCTAAAAATAAAGTGTGACCAAGTAAAGTGTTAACAGTCGAGATAAGAGGGAAGAGCTGTCATTCTGTTATGAACATTAGATTATAAAGTGTGGATTTTGTGGTTCAAAACATTGAATCAGAAAAAAGAAAAAATGCAGCAAATGCAAAACAATTTGGTCATTAAAAGCGCAATAATCAACATGGTTGGGCGCGACATTATACCCTTTCTTAAGCCAAAACTTACTGGACTGTAATAGATTTACCTTGTCCTGCTCCGCCTGCAGTCTTCTGGCCTGATTCTGCTCACTGCTGTTCTTCAGAGAGTCGTTTCTCTGCTCCATCAGCAGGTTTCTCTGCTCCACATACCTGCACAAACACAACGCTAGTTTGACATCTCCAGCCATTTCTACTCAACTTTCTACTAAATCTGTGTGATGTGAGTTTCTGACCTCTGGTTCTGATCGATGAGCTCGCTGATCTTGCGGTTCTGCTCCTCAATGCGTGAACTCTTCTCAAACACCTCTTTCTTCAGACACTCGTTCTCCTGAATAAATGACAAGCATGGAAAATTTTCATATTTTGTTGAACTAAGCTCTGTAAACGGGGCCTAAAATAGCTACATTTGTGTTTTGAAGATGAGCAAAGGTCTCAATGGTCTAAAAATTTCCATATTTAGGTGAACTAAACTATGTAAACATGTAAATGGGGCCTGAAGTAGCTTAATTTGTGTACTGAAGATGAACGAAGGTCTTAGGGGTCTCAAAATATTCATGTTTTAATGAACTAAACTGTGTAAACAAGTAAACGGGGCCTAAAATAGCTTATTTTGTGTTTTGAAGATGAACGAAGGTCTAAATATTCTCAAAATTTTCATATTTTGGTGAACTAAACTCTGTAAACGGGGCCTAAAGTAGCTTAATTTGTGTACTGAAGATGAACGAAGGTCTTAGGGGTCTCAAAATATTCATGTTTTAATTTAACTATACTGTGTAAACAAGTAAACGGGGCCTAAAATAGCTTAATTTGCGTTTTGAAGATGAACAAAGGTCTCAATGTTCTCAAAATTTTCATATTTTGGTGAACTAAACTCTGTAAACATGGCCTAAAGTAGCTTAATTTGTGTTCAAAGATTACTGAAGGTCTTAGGGGTCTCAGAATTTTCATATTTTGTTGAACTAAGCTCTGTAAACGGGGCCTAAAATAGCTTAATTTGTGTTTTGAAGATGAGCAAAGGTCTCAATGGTCTCAAAATTTCCATATTTAGGTGAACTAAACTATGTAAACATGTAAATGGGGCCTAAAGTAGCTTAATTTGTGTACTGAAGATGAACGAAGGTCTTAGGGGTCTCAAAATGTTCATGTTTTAATAAACTAACCTGTGTAAACAAGTAAACGGGGCCTAAAGTAGCTTATTTTGTGTTTTGAAGATGAACAAAGGTCTCAATATTCTCAAAATGTTCATATTTTGGTGAACTAAACTCTGTAAACGGGGCCTAAAGTAGCTTCATTTGTGTACTGAAGATGAACGAAGGTCTCAGGGGTCTCAAAACGTTCATATTTTGGTGAACTAAACTCTTTTAAAAGACCTATGAAATAAATTATAATAAAGATTTTTAGATGTTAGTATCAATTTGTTGGTTTTAAGGATATCTATAATCTAGTGTGCTCCAAAACCGAGACAAAAATCACACTTAGAAGACATAAACCTGATATAAACATGTAAAGTTTGCAGTTTGTCACTTCCGTCCGACTGGATCAACGTTTTTTTGAAGTCTCCTCATACTTCAGTTTCTCATCAAATGTTCAGACCAATCAAATGCTCTCTAGTATATGACAAGCCCCACCCCCTTCTTCTCATTGGCTTTCAGTTAGAGCACGACCACTCTGACTGAAAGAGCTGATATAACACAAAATGCTATTGGCTGTTTTTTTAAAAGGGGAGGAGCTACACTATGCCCCGCCCTCTTCATGTTTAGTTGAGATTACGCCAAAACAGAATAAAAGAATGCACATTTCAAAGCACCTTTCAGTGAACAAATGTAATATAGATCAATACCTGAATAATTCTCTGAATGTTGTGCATGATCATTGCCGTCTCCATGGACACATTCGATAAGCCCATCGAAACGCTGCTCTGTTTTTGTAGATCGTCAATCTGAAAAGGATGAAGAGATTCCTCGTGACGTTTAATGATTATAAACTCTTTCAGATGTCTACAGATTATGTACCAACCCTTGAAGATAAAGTGTCCAGCTTGTCGGCCACTTTCCCAACAGCCAATCGGATTTCAGTATTGTGTTGTCGAGCCTCCGTCATCAAGAAGGATGTGACATCACTAGTTCCTTAAAGAGACAGACGGCATTTACAATTAAATTTTGTTTATTTTTAATAATTGTTATTAATTTTGGCTGGAATAACAAAAAAAAACGTCAATTTCCCGCTAACATTTGAGCGCATTCTTAAACAGCGCTGATTGGCCATTGTGTTCACATGCTCAACAGAAATGACTGTGATTGGCTGTGAAGGTCATCAGTTCACCGAACTCACCGCTCTTCACTGAGTGAACCACAGATACAGGGACACTGGAGTGTTTTAAAGCAGTGAAGATCAGTCGATTGATCAGCGGATCCCTCGTATGTCAGCTTATAAACAGACCAGCTGATCGATGTAACTTTAAAACACTCCAGTGTCCTTGTATCCATGTTACACTCAGTAAACAGCGGTGAGTTCAGTGAACTGATGACCTTAACGGCCAATCACAGTCATTTCTGTTGAGCACGTGAACAAAATGGCCAATCAGCGCTGTTTAAGAGCGCACTCAACAGCGCTCAAATGTTAGCTGGAAATGGACATTTTGAAATTTCAGTACTGACCGGTTTCGAATTCCAGTATCATGACAACACTACATCTTCTTGTGTATTACACAGGCTAACGGTGATTAGCCAAATGCTAATAATAATTATCTACATGCTAATAATGATTGGCAAAGCGCAATAACATGCTAGACACGCTTACCAAGTATTAGTATTTGATCAAACATGTAAATGAGGCTTGTCAATTAACAACCCGGTTTACGTTAGCAACTACCTAGCAATGCCTTAGCAACCACTTTAGCTTCTAGTTTGTTTTTGATTGGCAACAGAACACAATGACTTGCCTAATTAACCTAGTTAAGCCTTTAAATGTCACTTTAAGCTGAATACTAGTATTGCAAAATAACAAAAAATATATATATATTATGCAAAGAATTTTTCACAGTATTTCCTATAACATTTTTTCTTCTGGAGAAAGTCTTATTTGTTTAATTTCGGCTAGAATAAAAGCAGTTTTTAATTGTTTTAAAGTCATTTTAAGGTCAGTATTATTAGCCCACTTCAGCAATATTAGTGTTGGATTGTCTCCAGAACAAACCACTGTTATACAATGACTTGCCTAATTACCCTAACTTTACCCTAATTACCCTAGTGAAGCCTTTACATGTCATTTTAAGCTGAATACTAGTGTCTTGAAGAATATCTAGTCTAATATTATGTGCTGTCATCATGACAAAGATAAGATATTAGTTATTAAAACTATTATGTTTAAAAATGTGTTGAAAAAACATCACTTTTAAACATTACTAAGAAATATTTGAACAACAAATGTGCAATGTCCAACCATTTAATTAATTTAGTCTCTAACTGTACACGAATGCAGCTATTATACTATAAATAAATGCAATGGTTTTGAGTAAAACAGGTTTTTTGGTGATCTTTACCTTGGTAAGGCACAGTCTGTGTGGGGTACATCTGACTTACAGGCTGCAAAGAGAAATCAGAGATGTTCAATACATAGTGCTGATGGTTTATTTTAAAGCGGAGCTATTATGCAAAAATCACTTTTATAAGGGGTTTAAACACAGTTGTGTGGCAACAGTCTGTGAAAATATTCAGCTTTTTTTTTTTTGTACAATATATTTATTACTTTTTTCAATTTGCATATCACAACAGATTACACAATTACAGAACAATAATCATGAAGGCAGAGCAAACGTCTTACCCCCCATTCTCCCTCCCAACAACCTATTCCCTTAAAAATAAATAAATGAAATAAAAAAAAATAATAATAATAAGTAAATAAATAAAATAAAAATAAATAAACAAATAAATAAATATAATAAAAAAGGGGGAAGAGAAAAAAAAGAAAAAAAAGAAAAAAAAGGGGGATATGTTTAAATCAAGTAGTCTGTTTAGACCATGATAAATAGCCAGCTTTTAATGGTAAACAATTATAAATTTTATTTTTATAATCAGACTTGATATAAACAGTCTGCAGAAGCACTTTGACTGACATTCTCCCTTTGTACGTGTCATCAGACGGGGAAAGCCCCGCCCACTAATGACCATCTCTCCCTCATTAGCATAGGACAATAGTCTTGTTTTTGAATCTGCTGATAAACATTCGCTTGTAGCTCCGCCTTTTTTTGAAAAGAGCACCATCTCATTTGCATTTAAAGCGACAGTCACCAAAACGCCACAATTTGGATCAAATTTAAAACGGTCAGTTTCGGAAAGTTAATAACATTAGTGTGCTGATACTTCAGACACACACTTCTGACATCAGAGACTTATATCTTGTAAACAGGACCATAATAGGTAGGTAAATGAGTGTAGTTAACAACTCAAAGTTTACGGAAAGTTAATTCTACTCATTTGAAAAGAGTTTTAAACTCAGTGTTGAAGATATTGAGCTAATTAAATACCACATCACTTCAACTTAAATAGAGTAAGTTCACAGTACTCATATGGATTAGTTTATTTTACTTAAACGGTTTGTTGCAATCGGTTTCCTCAAACGGTTTGAGTTGCCTTAACTCATTGGGTTTTACAGTGTGCATACACAAAGACTTCAGCTGACCTGAAAAGCATGAATGGCTGCAGGCATCATGGGTTGTGGATTAGCCGCCGCCATGGAAACCGGCAGAAGAGCCGCAGCTGAAACAGACACACACAAATCTGAGCTTTTCTGAAGGTCTCTGCTCAGTTCCTGGACAAACTATTAAATGCATGATTATTATTATTATTATTATTATTATTAATATTATTATTATTAGGAGTGTGTTTTGGTGTGTGTGTGTGTTACTCTGCAGTGCCGGTGGCGGGGCGGAGGAGATGTGAAGCGGCTGTGGTGACGGTGCACTGCTGCGCTCCTTCAGTCTGGACACACTCGGGTCCTGTAGAAAGAAATACTTACACATTTTAATAATAAACTATAGTTAACAAACAGAATTACTCTGCAAAAAAGACAAGTAAAACATACGAAGCATCAACATAAAAGGTTTCAAAGTAATGATATCATATTTGACATATGCAATACATGTCAATCATCTGACAAAAGTAACATTCATTAGTATATGCAAAACATATTATATAGCAAAATAAACAGTCATTCAGCTTCTCTGAATTGATTATTACAGAACTGTTATGTGCATTATTTAAGGCAAATACATTAGAAGTAACTGTGAATGAAAAGTAATCCCACAGTTTACTTTTTTCCAATGGATAAGTCATTTAACAACAGCAACTAGTCACTTTTTTTCATTAAATACATCCAACACTGCATAACAGCTTCAGAACAAACAAACATGAGCGGAGAAAACTCTGCCCAAGTCTTGCTGCATTCCTCCACATTCAGATAACACAGCCAGAAAATTGACTAATGGAAATTGCATTACATTGCAATAAATCACAGCAGATGATCCACTCAAGTCCTGTGCAGATGCACTTTTCCACTCTAATCTTTCCAGCTGTGGCTTTAGTCAAATCTGACAGTCGCTTTTAACAGCAAAAAATAGGCCCTGACCACCGTCAGTAGTATTAATGTAAAGTTTTATAACGTTTTAATGCATTTAAAGGGTCACGAAACACCAGAATACAAGTTTTGAGCTGTTGACCGTCGTATGACTGCTAAAAACACTATTAGGACACAGATATCTCACTAAAGAGGGAAAATTGGTTGTTTTTGCGTTATTTCGAGCAAATTCGTACTTCCGGTTTGAAACGATTTTTTGAAGCTGCGTCACGGCCATGAGATCTTAGCGTGTATTCCAGCATGTGGACTGGACGTCTGTACCTGGGAGTGCCTTATGACGTCTCTGAGTGTGCTGCATTCATTCATGAGTAAGACTTGGCTCAGATCAATCAGCGCACTCTATAGTGTATGAGGTGCAACTTCATTAATATGCATGCTAACTTTCGAAGGCTGTACCTGAAACAGTGTTCAGACGGCAGAGAGACGACATATTGTGCTGCCAAAAGAAGTTGGAAAAGAAGAAGAATTGTTTGGAGATACGGGTCGTCAGTGTTGCTTTTATAATGTGCTGCAGTGAAGGTTTTGTTTTCATTTTCCAGCTATGAGAGCGCAGCTGGACTCACATGTGGATGAGTGCATGCAACGCGCGACAGAAATACATTTGTACGGGACATTTTTTACTCGAGAGCTTTTCTCTTCTGAAAATGGTGAAATTCGGATTTGCTGCTCGTCTCCTTTTTAAAAAGGCACAGCTCCAGTTGGTGTTGATTGTCGTGTCTCTACAGATTTGGCCAGTGTGTGATGAGCGCTCTTTCTTTGATCATTCAGATGGCAAAGTTATAGTTGGTATGGTCAGCATTCTCTTTCAGTGTTTAAAGACAGACCTTAGTCAAAATGATTTCTAAGCTACTCAGTTTACGTTAATATCACAACAATATTATAGACTGAAAGATCTGCTGTAAATGCGGCTCTCCGAGTGTAAAAATGTGAACACTGCAAGCAAACTATTACCGACTGTCGTGTTGAATTTCTGCCGCATTTTGTGACAGGATTGTCTACACACACACATGGCTTTCTGACCTACCGAGTGCATTCGAGTAAATGAGAAATGCAGAGTTTTTTCTCTTATACGATGTGCGGTATCAAACATTCCACCGTCATTAAACACACTGTCTTTCTCCCCTGTATGTGTGTTTGTTTTTCTTCAGTGAAAATCAGCGCGTGCCCAAATGGAAACTCCCATTTTTATTCAAATCCTTCCCCTGTTCTCTCCCCCGACACTCCCACCTAACAGAGCTGGACACACCCACTTTCCTGACTTTTTCCAAACTAGAGGTGTGAAAACTCCCTGCTGAAACAAGGGGTTTCATGGCCCTTTAATAAAATAGTAAAGCAGAATTAAAAAGACTACACATATTACTTATCATGATACTGTTATGAGCACAACATACATTATATTTCTAATGCTGCGTTCACACCAGACGCCGAACGCGCGTCAAGCGCGAGTGATTTACATGTTAAGTCAATGTAAACGCGCGAATATACATCCTGTGGCACGATAAGCGCGAATAACGCAAATTGCGCGAATGGCGCGGGGCGAATTAAGCGTTTTGCGCGTTTGACGCGATTAACGAGCGTTTCGCGCGAATCTCTCGAGTTTGAATATGTTAACTTCAGCAGACATTCGCACCGCGTTAACCAATCAGAAGCTTGCTCTTGTGGGGGCGTGATTATGACATAGAACCTGTTGATGGTGTCCCAGGGGAAATCCTCCAGGCGACACCGACAACAATTCATCAAACTGGGCTCGGCTCAGTCAGAAGCACCGCTGAAAGCCTCCGTGATCCAGGTTCAGTTTCTGGAGGAGTTTATGAGCTCACAGAGCTGGATGCACCTCTGAAAGCTTGTAGTGTACTCAGACACGGTCCTAAACGTATCGACACTGTTTATCATCCTTTATAAAGCACATTAACACTGTTATTTTCTTCATAAAATCCATGTTAACCATTTAGCAATGAAGCTAGAGTCACCAGGCAGACAGAAGCCCTGCCCATCACGCAAATCCGCGTCTGTTCTGAAGTGAATTTGACACGCGAATGAAGCGGGGTTTGACGCACGAATGAAACCTCAAATGTTCACGCGGCAATTTACGCGCGAATAGCACGATTTATCCGCGCGTTCCGCGTCTGGTGTGAACGCAGCATAACTGTAACTCAGCAATTAAAAAAGCTCTCTAGCGTCTGTATTTGTTTATCCTCTCTTTTTTGTTTTGTTATTGTTGCTTTTCTCTTCAATTGAAAACTGACTATGATTGTGAGGTGTTATTAGGCCTGCTACATTAATCAATACGTCGAGTTATCGCACAACACATGGACGTGACCTCAATCATTTCTGGTGATGCAATATATATCACCCATGCATAAAAACCAATTCTAGCAGCATTTAAGCTGATTAACATCTCTATCTCTATTGGAGGTGTCAGTGTCAGCATGGGTAATAAAACACTGTAGTGTTTACTGTACATTACTATAGTATTTTTCATGTGGGTGTCCGACTGAAAATAGATCTAGTAGCAGATATTGCAGCCTCTGTGTACTCTTTACCTTGTTAACATTTAATATTATTTATTGAGGATCTGCGTTTACACACTCTGATTCCAGCGCCTCATTATTAAACTGTTAACATGACTAAAATTAAATGAAATATACTTAAGAATAAAATATGATGTGTTATTTGGAAGAGTTCACTTGCGTTGTGATGCTATTGTATTGTCATTCTGGCATTATTTAATGAGTGGCATAAGTTGGTCTTAAAATGACAATAATATTGTTGTAATATCTTACGACTAAAAATAGATATCATGACAGTCCTACATGTTATAGTGTCACATTTTTGTTACATCCTAATAAAAAGATTGTAAAAAAAAACATGTTTAATTAAACAGTAGCTCAGTGTAGTGTGCTTTGTGATCATGCTTGGTCTTTCTTTGGTGCTGTTAAAACCTCCACATCAAACCAAACCACATTTTAAATCACAATTTTGATCAGAAAATTTGCAATTAGAGGCAGCACGGTGGCGCAGTGGGTAGCACAATCGCCTCACAGCAAGAAGGTCGCTGGTTCGAGCCCCCAGCTGGGTCAGTTGGCGTTATTATGTGGAGTTTGCATGTTCTCCCCGTGTTGGTGTGGGTTTCCTCTGGGTGCTCCGGTTTCAGTCCAAAAACACGTGGTATAGGAGAATTGGGTAAGCTAAAGTGTCCGTCGTGTATGTGTGTGAATGAGTGTGTATGGATGTTTCCCATTGATGGGTTGCAGCTGCCGCTGTGTAAAACATATGCTGAATAAGTTGGTGGTTCATTCCGCTGTGGCGACCCCAGAATAATAAAGGGACTAAGCTGAAAAGAAAACGAATGAATAGATGAATAGATTTTTCCTCCAGTGTTTGTACCTCGAGCTCAGAGTCGCTGGAGTCCGGCTGTGATGGAGACGAGGCCGGGCCCGTGATGAAGGGCAGCATCGGTTGACCCATTTTAGCCATCCGAGAGATCAGCTTAGCTTTAGTGGCATCAGGATTCTGAAACGCAACAGAAAACATGTCTGAACACTTTCTTTATTCTGTGCAAGCTTTATCAATAGGGGTGCACGGACACTAAAGTCTGCTCAAAATCGAAATGTAATGTTAATTTTGCAAGCTCACACTGTTAAACATTTAAAGGGCCATGAAACCCCCTCGTTTCAGCAGGGTGTTTTCACACCTCTACTTTGGAAAAAGTCAGAAAAGTGGGCGTGTCCAGCTCTGTTCAGGGGGGAGTGTCGGAGGAAGAAAAGAGGCATGGTGTGGGAGTGTCTATTTGGGCGCGCTGAATTTCAGAGTCAAAACACACACTCACACACACACACACACACACACACAGGGGACAAAGTGACTGAGTTTACATGGACATCTGTAGTCGAATTATTTGCCAAATGATTAAATGTTGGACTTTAACTGCAGTTTGGCTCTTTCATTCAGGGAATTCATTCATGCCCCTCGCGACAAACGAGATATTTGATTCGAGGAGCTGCTCTAAGCGTGTATTTTTCATGCAATGTTTGATACCGCACGGCGAATGAGAGAAAAGAAACTCAGCATTCCCCGGAAACTTAGATGCACACGACAGGTAGCGTCAGAAAGCTACCCGTGTAGAAAGTATACCTGTGTGTGTTATTCCGGTCACAAAATCCTACACAAGGTTATAGTTTGGTTGTAGTGCTAACTTGTTTACACTCAGTGCAATAGTTTTTTCGATATGAATAAAATACGAATTAAATAAACAAAGAGCACTGGACGCTCACCTAAAATCTGTAGAGACAGGACAATCACCAGCAACTAGAGCCGCGTCTTTATTAAGAGGAGACTACAAGCGAATCCGGATCTCAGCGTTTGCAGATGAGAACAGCTCTCAGGTAAACAATAATCCTCCTTAGACACGTAAGTTATTGTTGTCGAGCGTCGCGTACACTGTTAATCCACACGTGACGCCAGATGAGCTCTCACAGAGAGAAAATGAAAACAAAACTTAACTATAAAAGCAACACTTCACGCTTGTTTTGCCAACACAACGTGGCGTCTCTGTCGTCTAAACACTGTGACAGTAATGAATATTAATGAAGTTGCACAATAGAGCGCGCTGATTGGTTTGAACCAAGCCTTACTCATGCATTAATGCAGCACACTGTAAGCGTAATAAGACACACTCTGGCACAGTCGTCCAGTCTGCACGCTGGAATACACGCTATTATCTCATGGCCGTGACGCAGCTTCAAAAATTTGTTTCAAACCGGAAGTACGAATTTGCTTGAAATAACGCAAAAACAACCAATTTACACTTTTTAGTGAAATATAGGTGTCCTAATAGTGTTTTTAGCAGTGTGGGACACATATACCACTGTCAACAGCTCAACACATGTGTTCTGGTGTTTCGTGAACCCTTTAAAGACTTGCAATGACAAAACAGTGTTATAGGTGTCTCATGTCATCATATACAATAATACAGCCATCTATTATACTTCCATCTTTCATCGGCTAGTAATTCAACTCTTTTGTGAAGGGCAAAATGAACTATTTTAATATTTATATAATTTATAATTATTATATTGTAATATTTATAACTACTAAGTCTTTCATCATACATTCTCTAAAAACTTACATAGAGGATTCCAGTTATGACAGAAATCATCAGATTTCATTAGTCTAGGGATGGGAAGATTAACCGATATGTATTGATACGCGGTCATGCGCGTGCACGATGCGAGTGCATCGGTTGAGCAGCAGAGGATGAATGAAATTTTGGAAGCAAATCGAGATGCATCGGTTTTTGCGAGATGCATCGGTTTTTCCAAGATACAGCTTATATTTTTAATATAGAATGTATTTTTTATTTATTAACAAGTGTTGTCAACCTGTTTTTGGCACATAATTTAATCGACCTACATAAAGTATGCATTAGCAACGGGTTTGCGGATGTGTACACTTACACTACAACTCAGTGTATCAGGTGTGCGGATGAAGCTAGTGGAGCGCCCTCAGAAAGCGCGAGAAGCAAAACAAACATTTTATTCCCCACTGAGTTTTAAATCTAAAGTATGGCAACATTATGGATTTAAGGATGGACGACTTGACAGGACAGATGCAATTTGCAAAATGTGCCGCGCATCTGTAAAATACGTGGGCAGTACGATTAATCTGATATCTCACTTGAAGCGGCGCCACGGTGTTGTTGTGAAAGCATCTTCCAGTGTTCCTGCATCCCCGGCTTCCTGCTCTGCTTCAACTGTAGCTACCAGCTCCAAAAGTGGTGAGAAAAGCATTGCAAGTTTTCTCCATGCGCAACAGTTCTGCTCGCTCTACGCCAATAACGAATGCTATTGCATTGTTCATCTGCAAAGATATTCAGCCTAGTGTCACGGAGAACGAAGGTTTTAAACACCTCCTCCTGTTAATTTGTATTTAATTATAATAATAATAATAATATTAATAATAATAATGATAAAAATAATGGGTGTCACAGTGGCACAGTGGGTAGTCTGACCACCTCACAGCAAGAAGATTGCTGGTTTGTTATATTTTTATTAGCCTGTTGTTTACAGTGACAGTGATGTTTCAAAGCAGCATAACACTGCTAGTTCACCACCTTAAGTTTTGAATATTCAGTGGCAAAATATATCTTTGTAAAACTTGTTTTCATAGTTGAAAAGTTAAATCACAATTCTTGTTGTGCAATGCTCAACCTTTATGTTGAAAGAGTGCAAATATATATATTTAATATTTATTGCACTTATACATTTTGTTTATCTTGAAAATCCTTAAATAATATGTGCTATATGTTCTAAAATGGCCCTTTACTGTAAACTGACACTCTGGCTCTGAGAGAAAAGCCAGTTTGTAAAAAAAGTCTTGGTTTTACTTGGTTTATAAATAATCAAACTCATTCAATGGCACAGCATCCTCTTTTACATAATCTCATAAACTTGATCTAATTAGTTAGTGCTGAATTATCGCATTGTATCGTGATATGGGTGTGAATCGTATCGTGTTGCATCGCAATATGTCACAAATGTATCGCTAATATATCGGATCGTATTCTTTGTATCGAGATGCGTATCGGATCGGCATTATAGCTTAGATGCCCAACCCTACATTAGTCGCATTGTTATTCTCAAGGTATTCTCAATATTTAATATGTGCAAGTTTAATTCGCTGAGAAAAAAACATGTTTGTTGTGGTAATCTTCAATTAAAGTCTAAGCATTTGCTTCTTCATTAGGAAAGGCGGTCATACCATCTCTTACTGTTGAGTTTGCTATGAGGGAATGATGCACAAAAGAAAAGCCCCGCCCCCTTACTCAATATTCCGCTTCATTAGGAAGTACATCAACATACTGAAACAAAAGACTCAGCGACTTCTGGGTAATGCAGACTTTGAAAATCTACTCACAAAGTGTTCAAACAGCCATGAAACAACAACAACTGCCTCTTTCATTTTTGAAACAGCTGCCTCTTTTACATTGCCTCTCTACAGCTGTAAATATATGTGTGTGTTTGCATAAAAACACTTCAGTCTGTCTCCAGTTGTATTCATTTCAATGAAGGGAAACAGATCAAAACAGAGGTGTGGAGGAACTGAAAAGCAGCAGCACTTACAGTCAGCTGTTCACTGAGGGAGTTTGACTTCGCTCGAAGAGGAGGCTCGCTGTAAACAAAGAGGAAACGTTGAAAATGTAGAATTTCAATCAAACACAGGGCACTATTTTCTCAGTCTAAACAGATCAGCTCCTGCATGAGCTAGCAGTTTTAATAATTTTTTATTTTTAATTAAAAGGTCCACTTTCTATTATGCTAAAAATATGATCAGTTTTCATAGATTCAAGTGCTCGTAAGCAGGACACAGAATCTGTGCGAATTTAAGTTTGACGTTGGATAAATGTTGGACAAAGATAATCTAGTGTGAGGCTCCAGCAGAGGCCTGTCAATCTGACCTGGGTCTGCTGCTCTGTGGGACGCTGCTGACGGGCTGGTTCAGCTCAGACGGGCCCAGACTCTCAACACTCGGAGCAGGAGATGGAGACGCTGAATCTCCGGAGCCGACATCCTTCACAAACTTCACCTGCACAGACATTAAGAGAGACTGCTTACTTTTCATGCACATACATATATATATACATACATATTAGGGCTGTAACGATACACCAAACCCACGATTCGGTTCGTATCACGATTTTTGACCCACGATTCGGTTCGTATCACGATTTTTATTTTTTTTTTATTCGTGTGGGGTGGGAAAAAAAAGATTTTTAAAACTATTTTTTATTAAATAACATTTGAAAAATCTTTATAAACTAAACATCAAAGAACAATATTAACTATGCAAATTATTAACAATATAAATAGCCATATATAAAATAAATAAATAGCCATAAGCATTGTCGGTTGTCAAGCGGGGTTAAGTTGGTTTTGTTTTTGATATTTCTGACACATTCAGACGGTCCCTTACTAAAAGCTCCGTGCGAGCTCTCCCGGCTAAATATTGCGAGGGCTTAAATGGAGCAGTGCTTGTAATGTCGAACGAAAAAAAGTGTTAATTAGCTCAACTTTTGCAGGCACGCGTGACATTATTGGAAAGGTATCACGGGGTGTGTCGCGATTCTCCCCTATCACACCGCGACACAGGATCATAGATCTGAGTGTCGCGATTTCGATTTTATATCATGTATCGTTACAGCCCTAATACATATATATTACATATATATTTTTAAGGTATATATACTCAAATAAGTCTTTAGTGTCTCAGCTTCAGCTCAAAACACCTGTCAGATTGTCGTTTATTATACCCTGTTGAAAAAATCAATTTTTGGGTCAGAGGGAAGCTTGACTTTTCTGTATTTACTTTGTGTACTACTGAGCCCAATTAATTTTTTTTAATTGCTATTATCTAGGCTCGCAAGTCAACAAGTCTACATTATCCAGGCCAGGGGTGCTCAACCCTTTTCGTCGTGGAGATCTACCTTCCTGCATAGTTCAGCTCCAACCCTGATCAAACACACCTGAACCAATTAATTAGGAACAAAACAGCGCTTGATAATAACAGGCAGGTGTGTTTGATAAGGGTTGCAACTGAAATCTGCAGGAAGGCAGATCTCCATGAACAGGGTTGAGCTCCCCTGATCTAGGCTGATAAGTCAACTAGGCCACATTATCTAGGCACATAAGTCAATTAGTCTACATTATCTAGGCTGATAAGTCAACTAGGCTACATTATCTAGACACAAGTCAACTAGGCTACATTATCTAGGCTCATAAGTCAACTAGTCTACATTATCTAGGCTCATAAGTCAATTAGTCTACATTATCTAGGCTCATAAATCAACTAGTCTACATTATCTAGGCTCATAAGTCAACTAGGCTACATTATCTAGGCTCATAAGTCAACTAGTCCACATTATCTAGGCTCATAACTCAACTAGGCTACATTATCTAGGCTCATAACTCAACTAGGCTACATTATCTAGGCTCATAAGTCAATTAGTCTACATTATCTAGGCTCATAAATCAACTAGTCTACATTATCTAGGCTCATAAGTCAACTAGTCCACATTATATAGGCTCATAACTCAACTAGGCTACATTATCTAGGCTCATAACTCAACTAGGCTACATTATCTAGGCTCATAAGTCAACTAGGCTACATTATCTAGGCTCATAAGTCAACTAGTCCACATTATCTAGGCTCATAAGTCAACTAGGCTACATTATCTAGGCTCATAAGTCAACTAGTCCACATTATCTAGGCTCATAAGTCAACTAGGCTACATTATCTAGGCTCATAAGTCAACTAGGCTACATTATCTAGGCTCATAAGTCAACTAGGCTACATTATCTAGGCTCATAAGTCAACTAGTCCACATTATCTAGGCTCATAACTCAACTAGGCTACATTATCTAGACACAAGTCAACTAGGCTACATTATCTAGGCTCATAAGTCAACTAGGCTACATTATCTAGGCTCATAAGTCAACTAGGCTACATTATCTAGGCTCATAAGTCAACTAGTCTACATTATCTAGGCTCATAAGTCAACTAGTCTACATTATCTAGGCTGATAAGTCAACTAGGCTACATTATCTAGGCTCATAAGTCAACTAGTCTACATTATCTAGGCTCATAAGTCAACTAGGCTACATTATCTAGGCTCATAAGTCAACTAGGCTACATTATCTAGGCTCATAAGTCAACTAGGCTACATTATCTAGGCTCATAAGTCAACTAGGCTACATTATCTAGGCTCATAAGTCAACTAGCCTACATTATCTAGGCTCATGAATCAACTAGGCCACATTATCTAGACACATAAGTCAACTAGGCTACATTATCTATGCTAATAAGCCAACTAGGCAACATTACTTAAGTGCATTGTATGATACAACATCTACTCCCTTTTTTATTTCATGTGATCACTACATAAATAAATGATTTTTTAAATAGCCTTTCTCTAGGGAAATGTTACATACAAGGTATGAATGTGAGAATGACGTACCCGACGGATCTCAGCTTCGAAGATGAGCGTGCTGTCGGGAGGCACGCGGTTCGGGACGCCCTGCGAGCCGTACGCCAGAGCTGGAGGAATCACCATGAGCCGCTTTCCACCTTTCCTCATGTTCAGCATGCCCTCCTCCCAGCCCTGAGAGATGGAGAAACACCGCTTTAGACCACAGCATGAGGGAACGACACACATCAAATCTGCTTTCTCCTCACCTTAATGACTTTACCAGCCCCCAGCTTCAGTCTCAGCAGCTTGTCTTTATTCAGATTTGAGTCAAACATCTGAAGGAATAAACAAATAAATGAAATTGCAAAAAGCTGTAAAGTAAGAAATAAACTGACTGTCAAGCAGTTACTATTTTATAAACTATCCTAGAGCGCCACCTGCTGTTAAAAACTAGCCTAGAACGACTAGCCTAGAGTCTCATCCGATGTTAAAATCTAGCATAGAGCGCTGTCTGCTGTTTAAAAACTACCCTAGAGTGGTCTCTGCTTCTAAAAACTAGCCAAGAGTGTTATCTACTGTAAAACTAGACTAGAGCGCCACCTGCTGATAAAAACGAGCCTAGAGCGACTAGCCTAGGGCGCCGTAGCTGTTAAAATCTAGCTTAGATCGCCATCTGCTGTTAAACACTAGCCTAGACCAACTACCCTAGAGCACCATCTGCTGTTAAAATCTAGCCTAGAGCAAAAAACCTAGAGCGCCGTCTGCTGTTAAAAGTAGCCTGGAGTGGTCTCTGCTGCTAATAACTAGCCTAGAGCGTCATCTACTGTAAAAACTAGCCTAGATCGCTGTCTAAAGTTAAAAACTAGCCTAGAGCCTTATTTGCGGTTGAAAAATAGCCTAGAGTGCAATCTGCTGTTAAAAACTAGCCTAGAACAACTAATCTAGAGCACCTTTCACTGTTAAAATCAAGCCTACAGCACCGTCTGCGGTTAAAAACTAGCCTAGAGCACCGTCTGCGGTTAAAAACTAGCCTAGAGTGCCATCTGCTGTTGAAAAGTAGCCTAGAACAACTAGTCTAGAGCACTGTTCACTGTTAAAAGCAAGCCTAGAGCCCCATCTGCTGTTAAAAACTAGCATAGATCGCCGTCTCTAGTTAACAACTAGCCTAGAGCACCATCTGCTGTTAAAAACTAGTCTAGAGCGACTAGCCTAGAGCGTCGTCCACTGGTAAACACTAGCCTAGAGCGACCAGCCTAGAGCGCCATCTACTGTTAAAACTTGCCTAGAAACAACTAGCTTAGAGCGACTAGCCTAGAGCACCGTCCGCTGTTAAGATCTAGCCCAGAGCGATGTTCACTGTTAAACTCTAGCCTAGATCGCCACCTGCAGCTAAAAACTAGCCTAGAGTGCAGTCTGCTGTTGAAAACCAACCTAGACCATCGTCAGCTGTTAAACACTAGCCTAGAGCACCATCTGCTGTTAAAACTAGCCTAGAATACTAGCCTAAAACGTCATCCACTGTTAAAATCTAGACTAGAACACCATCTGCCAGTAAAAACTAGCCTAGAGCGAGGTCTGTAGTTAAAAACTAGCCTAGAGCATCATCAGCTATTAAAACACTAACCTAGAGCACTGTCCGCTGCTAAAGACTAGCCTAGAGCGCCATCTACTGTTAAAAACTAGCTAAGAACAACTAGCCTAGAGCGCCTTCCGCTGTTAAAATCTATACTAGAACACCATCTGCCAGTAAAAACTAGCCTAGAGCATCGTCCGTTGTTAAACACTAGCCTAGAGCGCCAGATGCTGGTAAAAACTAGCTTAGAGCACTGTCCGCAGTTAAAGACTAGCCTAGAGCGCCATCTACTGTTTAAAATGTATTACTTTTATCACTGTTAACAAAAACTAGTGCACTGCCTGCTGTTAAAAACTAGTCTTCATTTTATTTTGATCAATTGAATCAATTTAATCATCAATGCCCTTTACCTGTCCAGTGGTGTGGTTTTGCAGTAGCCAGCCGGTGTAAGCCACTTCTAGAGAGTCTCCGTTCTCCACAGCCTGACCTTCGCCAAGAACAAGATCCTGGATCAGGACTGAGTCTGACGCCCCGCCGCTGTTCACTTTCGCCAGACAAACCTGAAACACGTGCATCACTGCATAAGAAGCTCTTCATCGCACTCTACATGAGGAAAAATAAGACAACAACATCAAACACAAACCTCTTTAGAAAAGTCTGCAGCTGCTTTCTCCGTTTCGAACATCAGTGACCAGTTCTGTCTCTGATCGTCATAGAACGAGCAGTAGTTTCTGGCCTGGACCTGAATGTGAAAGAGACAATAGCTATGTTTCTGTACACAGATGCGAATTGGATTTATGCTCAAACGGCTTTATTCGCAAATGTTTGATGCGATACTCCAGTGTTTACATCCAACGAGTCAAAGAGAACAAACTCATCCTGATAAACTGGAGCAAAATCAGACAGAGAAATGTCGTTTAGTCTGTTAGCACCCATGCGAACATGCAAACTCCACACATAAATGCTGGCCCAGCCATGACTCGAACCAGCGACCTTCTTGCTCTGAGGCCACAGTGCTAACCACTGAGCCACCGTGTCGCCCACATAACAAACAAATCATCTGTAATTAAAGTGAAAGAGTGCTTACTGTGAGGATGAAGCCGCTGTGGATCTTGGCCGCTGTCACCTGCTTCTGTTGACTGACGTACAGCAGGATCTTGTACTGAAGACGGGTGCAGACATGTACGTGCGTTACAAACACCACCGTTTGATAATCAATGAAACGAAGAGAATCACTTACTAACCTCTTTAGTCGTGTGATTTCCGAGAACCGCAGCTCCAAGCTTGCCTTGTTTCACATATTGTCCATTAACACTGCACAAAGAAAAACATACTGTTGACGTCTTGAATTATTAAAGTAGAATTATTAGACTTCCTGTTCAATTTTAATTCTTTTATACGTTTTCTCCAATTTCTGTTTAACTAGGAGAAGAAGATATTTGTAATGACTTTCTAATAACTTTCTCTTTGTCATGATGACAGCACATAATATTAGACTAGATATTCTTCAAGACACTAGTATTCAGCTTCAAGTGACATTTAAATGCTTAACTAGGGTAATTAGGCAAGTCATTGTATAACAGTGGTTTGTTCTGGAGACTATGTAAAACAAATATTGCTTAAGGAAGCTAATAAAAAAACATTACGACTTCTTTCAAATACATTTAGGAAAAAAACGGAATGTTTAAACACTGTAGTCCTTCGGTGTAAATTATAGCGTGTACTTTGCTTTGGAAATCAGGACTAACATGTACAGCATTATGAAAGTACACACGTTTTATAATAAACTAACATAACACACAGATAACATAATATTTTGCGACTTACTATCGGTGTGCATGTACTGCAGTGGCAAAGAGAACAGCAGGTGAGTTTGCAGGAGGAGCTGGCTTTTGGGTTGAGGGCCCTGAAACATAAAATTGTCAGACATAAGTGCATTAAAGATATAGCATCACATTTTATTCTTATGAATATATTTGGCATGCCTTATTCACTAACTCAAAGTAACTAGTGCTATAATTTAATAGCATCTTTAATATTTAATCATTTCCATTCCTTAAGAGGAAATTAATTGAACACTCATCCTTGAGATTTTATTTTTTATTTTACAACCACATAAGTGATGATGATTGTGGAGTGTATTTGTGTGTGTAGGGGTGGGACAACCACATAACTGATGATGATTGTGGTGTGTATTTGTGTGTGTAGGGGTGGGACAACCACATAACTGATGATGATTGTGGAGTGTATTTGTGTGTGTAGGGGTGGGACAACCACATAACTGATGATGATTGTGGAGTGTATTTGTGTGTGTAGGGGTGGGACAACCACATAACTGATGATGATTGTGGTGTGTATTTGTGTGTGTAGGGGTGGGACAACCACGTAACTGATGATGATTGTGGTGTGTATTTATGTGTGTAGGGGTGGGACAACCACATAACTGATGATGAATGTGGAGTGTATTTGTGTGTGTAGGGAGGGGACAACCACATAACTGATGATGATTGTGGTGTGTATTTGTGTGTGTAGGGGTGGGACAACCACATAACTGATGATGAATGTGGAGTGTATTTGTGTGTGTAGGGAGGGGACAACCACATAACTGATGATGATTGTGGTGTGTATTTGTGTGTGTAGGGGAGGGACAACCACATAACTGATGATGATTGTGGTGTGTATTTGTGTGTGTAGGGAAGGGACAACCACATAACTGATGATGATTGTGGTGTGTATTTGTGTGTGTAGGGGTGGGACAACCACATAACTGATGATGATGATTGTCATGTGTATTTGCATGTGTAGGGGTGGGACAACCACATAACTGATTATGATTGGCGTGTGTAGGGGTGGGAAAATTACATGATGGATGATGATTGGTGTGTGTGTTTGCGTGTAGGCGTGGGACTATCACATAACTGATGATGATTGGCATGTGTATTTTGTGTGTAGGGGTGGGACAACCACATAAGTGATGATGATTTGTGTGGCGTGTATTTGTGTGTGTGTAGATGTGGGACTACCAAATAACTGATGAAGATTGACATGTGTTTTTGCATGTGTAGGGGTGGGGCAACAACATAACTAATGATGATTGGCTAAAAACGCAGGAGACGCTTTCAAACGGGTAGAGAGACAGAGCCACTGCATTATAGCAACTTAAATTGCCACAGCGGAATGAACCGCCAACTTATCCAGCACGTTTTTACGCAGCGGATATTTACAATAAAATATTGCATTTGATAGGCTCTCACACTGTCCCACAGCAACATTAGTATAGTATAGAATATTTTATGTTAATAATAATTTATATAATTAAGTGTCGATTTTATTAAACATACAGTTTGTAACAATCTTCTCTTAAAAAGTACCGCAATAGTTACTTTTCCTGGCAAATAGTTACTTTTATAATCGTGTAATTAAGTTAGTAACTAGTAACTATACCTAAAAACTTTTTTTGTAACAAGCCAAACACCGCACCTGAGTTGCCGGAGCTCTTGCGAGGCTGTTTGGGCGCTGTATACTGGAAAGACTCATTCCCTTGGCTGGTTGCCTGATCCAGTCCAAACAGAGATGCTAACTTTGCTCTGAAATCACAGAAAGGCAGCAAGTAAATCCTCCATTGAACTGCTCCGAGTCTCAATTCTCAGTTTAACCTCAATTAAACCCATTGCGTTTTGCTTAAACCCCCTGCAGAAATAAAAAAAAATGCACAACCTGTGTTAAAAAAAAGCTACACAATAAACACAAACAGCACTGACCCGTGGATCTCTCTCCACTTGTAGTCATTGTCCTGCAGTTCTGCCATGCTCAGACAGGCCAGCGACCCTGCATGACTCTGACTGCTTGCTTTAAAGCTAACAGCTATGCACAAACAGCAAGTGTGTGTGCATGATTTAATGCTTCGGATTTTCCAATTGCATGTAATAATATTGTACGTGTTGAACAGTTCTAGAGTGTGTAGGCAAAAAAAAAAGCTCCTCGTGACCCAAGACTGAAGCCCGGCTCTGATCTGCATGTCTTTAAACACCAGCATGTGAGCGGCATTACCACACACACACACACACACACACACACACACACACACACACACACACACACACACACACACACACACACACACACACACACACACACACACACACACAAACACACACAAACACACACACAAACACACACACACAAACACACACACACTCCACCTCTACAATCCTCACCAGCAGATTCCATATTAATACACATGCAAGCCGATGCCAATGACGACTGAATATCAGTCTGAATAGTAATACTATATCTAATACGGTTGTATTAGTTAATGTTAGTTTACGAATATGAATTAACTATTAACAGTTATTACAGTATTTATTCACATTTGTTAATAAAAATAAAGTTGTTCAAAATTAACCTACTAATGTTATTAGATGGCTGTCTGGAATACTCGATTCTGATTGAGCAGTCGTATGTTAATCCCAGATAACAACCACTAAATAACACAGGCACACACAGGAACACCGAATCTCTTTGACCGTAAGTGAATATTACCGTCAATGTTCATATACATATACCTACATCCACTTTCATATGTATTTGCTTGTCTGACACGACAGTTTAAGACGGTTTGGCACCATCTTGTGAATTAATAGTGTACAGGTTAGTGTATACTCCTTCAGCTGTTTTCGTTTCTGTCAGCTTTGCGTTTTTCACTGTTTGGCGCCATCTAGTGTCTGTATAATGTGCAGGTTAGTGTATACGACAAAGAGGAAATATCCAGTGAGCGGCAGTTCTGTGGGCGCAAATGCCTTGTTGACGCCAGAGGTCAGAGGAGAATGGCCAGACTGGTTCCAGCTGATAGAAAGGCAACAGTAACTCAAATAAGCACTCGTTACAACCGAGCTCTGCAGAAGAGCATCTCTGAACACACAACACGTCCAACCTTGAGGCGGATGGGCTACAGCAGCAGAAGAGCACACCGGGTGCCGCTCCTGTCAGCTAAGAACAGGAAACTGAGGCTACAATTCACACAGACTCACCAAAACTGGACAATAGAAGATTGGAGAAACGTTGCCTGCTCTGATGAGTCTCCATTTCTGCTGTAATGGTGTGGGGGAGATTTTCTTTGCACACTTTGGGTCCATTAGTACCAAGTGAGCATGGTGTCAACACCACAGCCTACCTGAGTATTGCTGCTGACCATGTCCATCCCTTTATGAGCACAGTGTCTCCATCTTCTGATGGCTACTTCCAGCAGGATAACGCATCATGTCATAAAGCTCGATCATCTCAGACTGGTTTCTTGAACATGACGAGGAGTTCAATGTACTCAAATGGCCTCCACAGTCACCAGAGCTCAATCCAATAGAGCAGCTTTGGGATGTGGTGGAACGGGAGATTGGCATCATGGATGTGCAGCCGACAAATCTGCAGCAACTGTGTGATGCTATCATGTCAATAAGGAGCAAAATCTCTAAGAAATATTTCCAGAACCTTGTTGAATCTTTGCCATGAAGGATTAAGGCAGTTCTGAAGGCAAAGGGGTTCAACTCGGTACTAGTAGGGTGTACCTATTAAAGCGGCCAGTGTGTAAACTACATAGCCTGAAATTATTAAAGTGAAACTGGCAAAAGCAACAAGAGGAAGCTTCAGCAGCAGCACTGTGAAAATGTCACTCGCCATATGATCATATGACCCAAGGAAGTCATGCGAGAACCACTTCAACACACCAGTGATGAATGCTGAACACAACTCGATGATTATTGAACACAGATTCTTCAATGATTCTCTGCTTTCTTCACGTAGTTTGGTCGCCATAAAAGTTTCTCCAGGCTATAATGTGTTCGTTATTAACCAACGAGTGACACTCACTAAGTTAATTACATATCTTTCCTATATACCCGCTGCATTCGAGTGGTTTCAGGAATATATATATGTGTGTAATTATTGATATAATAAGAGTGAGTGGTGTTTGTCTGGAGACTTTCGCCTGCGTCTTTCTCCGTCAGAAACTCACTCACCCTCCACCGGGAGACAGAAAATCTCCGTCCTCGTCGTCTGCCCCAAACATGCCTCTGATTTTTCCTCAAACCGCCGCGCGAACAGATTTACTTTTATTCCAGATATGAAGCACCGACGGCCTGCAAATATTAACATATATTCATTCTCTGCGGTCGCTTCCTGGTTGCGCTGGCGTCAGGTGACCCGCCACTGCATCACATGCGCGTGACGTCACACGACGCCTCTACTTACACTGCCGCGAGAAAACTATATTTAAAACAAATCTAAAATATAGTTTAATTATTACTACATCTGAAAATATAAAAACAAAACCGAAGGGGGCTATTTAAAAAATAATAGAAATTAATTCACATTACTGTTTTTACCGTAGTGTACCATCTCTAATGCGATCTGTAGTACTGGGCTAAGATAGTTTTTAATTTTAAATGTATGTAGTTGTCTTGTTGTTTGTTGTATTATGTAATTGTTCTATTGTTGTATGCTTAACACAAACTTTCTTTTTGTGCCAAGCAGAACGTACAATACATTTTAAACAATCAATGCTGTGTCAGTTGGATTTTTTTTATTTGTGCTTGTATTACTCTATTATAATATTAAATCATTTAACTGCTATGATAGTTCATTAATGGTCTGTGTTGTTTTTTAGTGTTATTTATTTGATTGTCCGATTTGCATAAGCGCGGGTAAAGTTCTGCTCCTGTTGCCAAGCAACCAAACTTTACACAAGCAGTCAGTCACAGGTCTGTTTACGACCGCGAGTGTGTGCTGCTGTATTTCTGACAAATGAGGTAAGTGGATTAAAGCTACAAATACAATTATTTCGCTAACACAAACCTAACAAAGGCTTCATTTGTTAACATTGACTGCGGTTTAAATGGTTGACATATTTGAGCTCATTTATGAAAACAAATTGTTTATGATTATAAAGCCTGATAGTGTGTGTTTTATGTAGGAATTGGCGTGTCGTGATTTTTTTATTTGTTTGGGACTTTGCCAACCATCTTAAAAAATACATATACTGTATGTAAATGGCATATATATATATATATATATATATATATATATATATATATATATATATATATATATATATATATATATATATATATATACATATACTCACCTGCCACTTTATTAGGGACACCTTACTTGTACCGGATTGGACCCCCTTTTGCCTTCAGAGCTCTGGTGACTGCGGAGGGCATTTGAGTACAGTGAACTCAAAGTGGCCATTACCGCCGGAGCTTATACCGCCACCGTTTGAAATTGCTGCCGCTCTGTATTTAGTGTATGACCGCAGTTTGTGAATAAGCCGCCGGGGGGCACAAAGGGATGGGATGCGAACCAATGACTGTAAAAAATATGGACAACGCGACAGCCCCTTTTACCATTGAACGCCTTGAGGGCAAAACGCCTGCTTGACGGGCACAAACTGTCGCAAAAGACTGCTGAAATTGGAGCCACATGCGCAGAAGGACTGTCTGATGGAGCCAGAGGAGGAGCCGCGATAATGAGCGGAGTCGAGCTTCCAACCAAACGCTTTATGTAAAATCAACCACGCCCCCCGAACTGCTCAGCATGCGTTTGCTGTCATATCAACACAAATGGATGTAATAACGTTAACAAATATGAGGGTTTTATATATTCAATCGCGCCAGCTCCGGACCGCAGCTCATAACCTACTCGCGGCGTCACGGGCTGATTCCGGCTCGCAAGCGGCAGCGCCGGCTCGGCCGACGCATCTGGCTCGATTGACTCGGGCTGGAATCGGGCAGTGAGTCCAGGCATCCGGAGTAGGTCCAGCAGAGGTAGTCAGTCTGAGCTCTGAGGGGTAAGTCTCCGGCAGGCGAGAATCTAGCTGGAACTGGCCCGAGTGTATTTTGCTATCTGGGTGGCTAGGCGTGTATCACCAAACTAATAAAGCCCGAAAAAAGCCCTGACCTTAGCGAATAAACAGTGTTCCACCAGGATCATGTATGTCAGAAACTATAGTTTACCGCTGAACTCATTTTGTCATGGTAAAATAACACAGAAATCGAATAATAACATTTCAGTCTACTTCAGTCTCCTGCCGAAGCTCAGACGCGCTGCTTTGAGAAACTGTCAATCACAGCTGTCAATCACGATGACACGCCCAGCATTAAATTACTGCTAAAAACAAACTGTTTACAAAAATGAAAATCTGCACCTATTTCAGCACAATAACCAGTGCCTTAATCGACCAGAACCTTCTTTCGGGACATTTTAATGCAAGTGTAATAATTTTTTTATTTGGTTTCAAATCTCCTTCATTAACACGGAGGAGGCGGGCTTTATGACTTGTACTGCAGCCAGCCCCCAGGGGGCGATCTAACGGCCGAAACCTTCACTCAAACGCAGGCTTGCGGCACACTTGATGCGAACCGACAAAAATAGCCTTTACAGCAGCTTTAAATATGCTACTGTGCTTGTAAATGAGATTAAACAATAAGTCAACGCATTATATTTCCTTCATTAATCATTACAAATTTGTTAACACGCTTTATTGTATACTTGTTAAGTGCAAAGAGGATTCGTTTTGGAAATAAAAGACAACTAAAATGAAAGCACAAACATTCAGTACAAATAAGTAGTCTTAAATAAATAAATAAAGCTGTATTTTAGCCTAAATATAGAGAGATGTTCAGTGTTTGCTATTTTGGTAGGACTAAGACAAGACTTTTTCATTTATGTTTTCATTAACGTTTTTATTCACTTTTTCGTTGTTTATTATATTTTATTATCTCATTTTATGTCTCAATTATTGTACATTATAATAAACGAATAATGAAAAATAAATGAATAATGAAAATAGGCCTAAATAATTATTTATTTAAAGACACTGCGGCGAAACACAGTCAGGCGCATGGTCTAAAGTGTTAAGTTGAATGCTGCTTCATCAAAAGCATAAAAATAAATTAACCAACCTCAAGCAGATCACTAAAAGTATAATAAAAATAACTTTGCCACAGGACATAAATTAAGTCTCGCAGGTTAATTTTTAATAATTTAGTTTCAGTTCAGTTTTTTTTTGTTTCAATACTTCAATGTTCTCCTTTAAAGTATGACTGTTGTTTTGTTTTGTTTTTTTACTTAATGGCTCATAATTACACTTTACCTCTTAAACAATCCTAAAACCCACATCACTAAACGTTTCCCTTAACTGCATCTTAAACAAACTTTTTCTTTTCAATATATAAATGCAAGTACGGGTTCAATGCACTGAGCTCAACAGTTGTGTTGCAGTGAACGTGCTGGAGCTCATTGTCTTCAGGTGCTGTGTTCACACCTGTGCTGCTGGGAGACTGAGCACCGCTGGGCACGAGGAGTCAAACACAGCAGTCCAGCACCCATCAGGAAATCCAGCAGCA
>NC_141028.1:60207500-60210000 GCF_052040795.2 Danio rerio
TATTCAGGCTGGCCTGCGGCAGAGGTGCACAGTTAATAAAAGGAGAGCACACAGATGCAGTAACTCTACACTAGAGGGCGCCGGAGGTTCACGCTGGGTGGGCATTGCCTTTAATCCCATTCCAAAACCCAGCACACATTCCCTGTCCCGCAGCTTTCCCTTCAGAGGTGAGTGTTGGTGCTTTTGCGGCCAGATGAACAATATTAAATTAAATAAATCCTCAGTTTAGTAGTTTAAATGGAAAGCACTGTCAACTTAAAGGGACAGTTCACCCAAAAATGAAAACTCAGCTTGACTTCCTTTCTTCTGTTGAACACAAGAACTCTGTAATCATTGACTTCCATATTTGTTGTTTCCCTACTATGTAAATTAATGGTTACAGGTTTTCAGCGTTTTTCAAAACATCTTCTTCTTTTTTTGTTCAACAGAATAAAGAAACTCATAAAGGTTTTAGAGATCCCTTTAAAGGAACACTCTAAAAAAAAAATATATATATATATATATATTATTTTACAAGTCTCCTAGAGTTAAACTGTTGACTTGAATCGTTTTTGAATCCATTCAGCCGATTTATTGTTCTGGCCGGTCACTTTTAGCCTAGCTTAGCATAATGAATTGAATCGCATTAGACCATTAGCATTTCATTCAAAAAATTCCATGCATTAGTTTGATAGTATTCCTATTTAGGGCAGCACGGTGGCTCAGTGGTTAGCACTATGGCCTCACAGCAAAAAGGTCACTGTTTCGAGCCCCAACTGGACCAGTTGTTGTTTCTGTGTGGAGTTTGCATGTTCTCCCTGTGTTGGCGTGGGTTTCCTCCGGGTGCTCCGGTTTCCGGATAAACTTAACTTGCAGAACTGTATGAGTGTGTGTGTGAATGAGTGTGTATGGGTGTTTCCCAGTTGTGGCTGGAGGGGCATCGGCTGTGTTAAACATATTCTGGATAAGTTGGTGGTTCATTCCACTGTGGCGACCCCTGATAAATAAAGGGACTTACCTGAAGGAAAACTAATAAATGAGTTTTCCTATTTAAAGCTCTAGTCTTCTGTAGTTACGTCATGTAATAAGGCCTACAGAAAATGAAATGTTAATATTGTCCAGACCAATATTTAAAGCACCTATACTCCAATTCTCTTATATTAATCAAGAAACTCTCTCAAGATATTATGCAGCAAATAAAAATCAGAGGATGCCTTAAAACCATGGAGACACGAGAGGCGCATTGCTGAAGACAGATTTGATGTGCTCAACCAACAATCCAACCTTTTTCATTCAGAGATCTCAAGTTAATAATAGTTCCTAGAAGCAGTTGGTGGTTCATTCCGCTGTGGCAGCCCCTGATAAATAAGCGACGAAGTCGAAAGGAAAATAAGTCAGTGAATGAGAATCTAATGTTACAGATCAAAACCTTTCTGTTTTTCTGTCTGCAGATAGTGGACGATTAAATGGAAAACTGCCCAGTCTGAGCACGCAGCACCCAAAGCCCAAACACAGCAGCGGACACAGCTCAACATTAAGCCTGAGTTTGGCCTCAGTGAAATGCTGGAGAGGAAGCTGAGAATGACCCGCTAGTATGTTACATAATCAGTCTGCTCTGTGCTATGATTTAGAGCTCTTGTGTCTTGGAAGCAGAGGTTTTAAACTTTGACTAATAATAAAATTAGTTTTACATTGCTTGAACACTTCATTTAATAAATTGTGATCATAAACATCACGGTGCAGGACAGATAGCATCCAAAACTGAGCTAAATCTGCAGATGGTTCGTTGGATTTTCTAGTTTTTTTAAGGTAAGTGGTTGCAAACATTCATTCATAGATTCATTTTCTTATCGGCTTAGTCCCTTTATTTATCAGGGGTCGCCACTGTGGAATGAACCGCCAACTTATCCAGCATTTGTTTTACACAGCGAATGCAATTTCACCTGCAGCTTATCTCTGGCAAACATCCACACACACACACACTCATACACTACGGACAATTTAGCCTACCCAATTCACCTGTACTGCATGTCTTTGGACTGTGGGGGACATTGGAGCACCCGGAGGAAACCCACGCGAATGCAGGGAGAACATGCAAACTCCATACAGAAACGCCAACTGACCTAGCCGAGGTTCGAACCAGCGGCCTTCTTGCTTTGAGGCGACAGCACTACCTACTGTGCCACTGCATCGCCTGCAAACTGTTTATATAGGCTGAATTTAAACTAATAAAGTTGAACATTACATTTACATTTAGCCATTTAGCAGACGCTTTTATCCAAATCAACTTACAAATGAGGACAAGGAAGCAATTTACACAACTATAAGAGCAACAATGAAGAAGTGCTGTAGGCGAGTTTCAGGTGTGTAAAGTGTAAGAAGCAAAACATTAGTAATTTACGTTTTTTTTCTTTCTGTAGTACAGTTAGCGGTGGAGTCAGAGAGGCAATTGCAGATTAGGAAGTGAAGTGGAGACTAAATAGTTGAGTTTTTAGTCGTTTCTTGAAGACAGCGAGTGACT
>NC_141028.1:60215000-60332500 GCF_052040795.2 Danio rerio
TGGGGAAGAAAGTGGATTAAGGTGACTGTGAACGTGGTTGTTGGTGCCAGACGGGCTGCTCTGAGTATTTCAGAAACTGCTGATCTACTGGGATTGTCAAGCACAACCTTCTTTAGGGTTTGCAAAGAATAAGAAAAAGAGGAAATATCCAGTGGGCGGCGGTTCTGTGGGCGCAAATGCCTTGTTGATGGTCAGAGGAGAATGGCCAGACTGGTTCCAGCTGATAGAAAGGGAACAGTAACTCAAATAAGCACTCGTTACAACCGAGCTCTGCAGAAGAGCATCTCTGAACACACAACACGTCCAACCTTGAGGCGGATGGGCTACAGCAGCAGAAGAGCACACCGGGTGCCGCTCCTGTCAGCTAAGAACAGGAAACTGAGGCTACAATTCACACAGACTCACCAAAACTGGACAACAGAAGATTGGAGAAACGTTGCTGCTCTGATGAGTCTCCATTTCTGCTGCCACATTCGGATGCTCGGCTCACAATTTGGCCTCAACAACATGAAAGCATGGATCCATCCTGCCTTGTATTATAGATATATACACTAGATATGGCATAGGGACCCTGAGCATGCGCCAATAGCGCCGCCATATTGGTACAGTGCTCCCAGGACAAATGTCATTCAACCGCACTAGTCAAGACAGTGTTATTACGTGAAGATGCGGGACTTTAGCGCTGTCTACGGGTGTAGAAACGAGCAAACAAAGAAAACAAAGCACAAAGGCAGAACATTTCATAGGTAATATTACGTTTTTTTCTGTTTTTGTATGTTCTGAACTTTTGTGCTAATCAGGTAACGTTATTGATGATAACAGTCACTTACTGCATTCACCATACGGCAAAGCAGCTCCAACTCGCACTAAACACTCGGCTTATGCTAGTTTTGTTGAATAAAATCAGCAAACAATGCAAAAGAAATATGACAAAGAGATGCTGCGCTGCCAGAAACTTGTATTATTGTCGGCTAACGTTAGTGAAAGAGTCGTTCGGGGGATTCATCCACAAACGAATCGCTCCCTCCGTCAGTATGAGCAGTGAAAGCAGGAGAGGAGCTGTGTTTCAGGACATGATTGGATCAAATTTCACAGGGAGGGTGAATAGTACATTTCTGTACACACAAACACAAGCTTTCTGTCAGGAATGCCCGTGCGGTCACTGATCCATCGATGTAGAAAAGTGATGTCAAATTATAATTTTCGTAATTAGAAAAAAAATTACATACTAACATCCTGGAAAAATCCCGATCATAGATATATGTGTATATGTGTATATCTCTGGCTTTGCATGGCCACAGTCCTCCACTGTACCTTGGTCCCGCATTCATTTCAAAGGAGCGCTACCCTGTAGCAAGATGGCGGCGCTATTGACGCATTCCGTCCAATAGACAACAATAGGCCAGGCGACATCTAATGTATATATCTATGGCCTTGTATCAGCGGTTCAGGCTGGTGGTGGTGGTGTAATGGTGTGGGGGAGATTTTCTTGGCACACTTTGGGTTCATTAGTACCAATTGGGCATCAACGCCACAGCCTACCTGAGTATTGTTGCTGACCATGTCCATCCCTTTTTAAGCACAGTGTCTCCATCTTCTGATGGCTACTTCCAGCAGGATAACGCAGCATGTCATAAAACTCAATCATCTCAGACTGGTTTCTTGAACATGACAATGAGTTCACTGTACTCAAATGGCCTCCACAGGCCACCAGAGCTCTGAAGGCAAAAGGGGGTCCAACCCATTACTAGTAAGGTGTACCTAATAAAGTGGCCAGTGAGTGTAAGGAAAAAAAGTGAATTTTATTAATTAAAAAAAAATTGAAGGCAGCAAGATATTTGCTTTACAGTGTATAAAACTCGATGTAGTTCGATAAAGACGCAAATCCGTCAGGTCACAGGCGCTCTTTCAGTGAGGATGTGTGCTCAGCGCTGGTTTATTTGCAGGAACTCTCTCTGCGATAACATTTCTCCTCATCAGATCAACAGGCGCTGCTCTGTCCCAGTGCTCTTTTCCACACACAGCCCGGCCTCACAAACCCCGACACTTTACCTGCTTTCAGAACACTGTTTACCTTATTTTCTGTGTGCTCAGCGCTGCATGAGAAGCACCTCAGATTCACCAGGCCTGAGTTTTCAATGAAGTATGCGCACAGCTAGTGTTACTTAGCGTGAAACTGAAAAGTTAATGTGACTTAATTAAAACAAGTCAAAGTAATTTGTTTAAGTTTTCTCTTTTCACAGTGTACAATTCACAACCGGAAATAAACTGAAAATACCTGTGAATCTGGAATTAACAGATATTTCAACGCTGCAGATGGTTGTTTTAATAGGAGTTAAGTGTGTGTCGCTGCTGTAATCTCTCTCTCTTTCTCTGTGTGAACACATCTCGCTCTGTGTTTGTGCCCATGAGTCAGAGACTGAAACACAAATTCCATTACAGCCCTGTGGAAAAAAACAAACCTTCATCTCTCACACACACACACACACACACACACACACATTACAACCAGCATACAGTAGTCTACAGCAGTGTTTCTCAACCATCCTTCACATTCTGTCTTTCAAAAGTTCACACTTAGCTGATGATTGATAGTAATGCTAGTTTGGCGTACTGTCCCGGGAGAGAGCCCTGAGCTTATAAGATCCTCGAGCCCTGGGCTCCCTCCTGTTGAGAGGGGAGTTTGAGCTCAGGTAGATCTCGATGATTCCCCCTCATGCTTATTGTAGCTAAGTGTCGGATATGGATGCTGAGAAGGTGTATTCAGAGTTTGGCTGAAATATTTTGGATTAATTGTTTAGGGTGCTTGTTTTTGATCTGTGGGAGGAAACCGAAGGAAAACCCACGCGAGAACGAGCAAAACTCCGCACAGAAATGTCGCCTGGTTTGGAAGGGAGTTAAACCAGGAGCATTCTTGCTGTGAGGCAACAGCGCTAATCGCTGGCCACCTTGTAGCCCGTTTGAATAGAGGGGAAGTAGGGTTGGGTGGGGGGGGTTCTTCAAGACGAAGATTTTGAGATGAGAAAAGTCTGGTTATTTATAGTGAGATAAGGATCGTCTGATAGGATAATTAGTCATTAGCTAAAGTTGGAACAGCTGTAGACGATCATAAGCACGTGATCCTCTCGAAATTTGTCCATAAACAACCTTCACTTATTTTTAACCCGGACTCATTCTGCAAACGTACCCCTGTATACATTTCTGGAGAGCACCAAATACGTCTACACTTTTTTAGAAGTTTTTATTTTTACCCATAGGATGCCCCTCCAGCCGCAACCCATCTCTGGGAAATAGATTTGTCTACATTTAAAACCAATTTAAGATCCTGAAGACGAGACTGAACAATATTGAAAGCAGACTGTAAAAATTGTATGGCCTGAGAAAATTAAGGAGAGCAACAATAATTCACTGTATCATCAGCGTACAGATGATAAAAGTTGGTGGTTCATTCCGCTGTGGCGACCCCTGATTATTAAAAGGACTAAGTCGAAAAGAAAATGAATGCATGAATGAGTTGTCGAGATTGCATTTTTTGCCATATCGCCCAGCCCTGCCCTTTAAGAAGGTGCCTCCTAGCTTTTTATTTCAGTAGTATGTTCAACATACTGTCTGCACGTACAGTCATTAAAAATACTCTTTAAACTTGACGTGCTCTTTGGTTTCTCCTATGTATATTTTCTTAATCTCTAGACCAGGGGTTACCAATCTCAGTCCTGGAGGGCCGGTGTCCCTGCAGGGTTAAGCTCCAGCTTGCTTCAACACACCTGCCTGAATGTTTCAAGTATACCAAGTAAGACCTTGATTAGCTTGTTCAGGTGTGTTTGATTAGGGTTGGAGCTAAAATCTGCAGGACACCGGCCCTCCAGGAACAAGTTTGGTGACCCCTGCTCTAGACAATAAAGAGTGTATTATTGAAGTCGTGGAGGTGTGTATAACCACTTGACCTCTGCTGTGGAGATGTGTGTGTGTGTGTGTGTGTGTGTGGTAACAATGGCTGGTATCGGGCCAGGCGCTCCTCAAAACAGCCTCTTCTCGCTCAGCTCCAGGTTAATGACCTCGTCTCTCCGTCATCATTCAGTGTGAGAGAAAGAGCACGCATCCTGCTTTTGTAGACCAGGAATCTCTGGAATTCTGGACACCTCCTTCCTTTTCCCTGCTCCTTCTCCATCTTATTCTCCATCATCTTCAGGACGATGCTCAAGCTCAACTCTGCCAGAAAGTGCAAGACTTAAATTAGATTCGGGTGACATGGGGACTTAGTGGTCGCCTCACAGCAAGAAGGTCGCTGGTTTGAGTCCATTTCTGTGTTGAGTTTGCATGTTCTCCTCATGTTTGCATGGGTTTTTCCCCCACAGTCCAAACACATGCGCTATAGGGGAACTGATTAACTAAATTGTGTATGTGTGTGAGTGTGAATGAGTGTGTATGGGCATTTCCCAGTACTGGGTTGCAGCTGGAAGGGCATCCGCTGTATAAAAAAGTTGTCGGTTCATTCCACTGTGGCGACCCCTGATGAATAAAGAGACTAATCTGAAGGAAAATGAATCAATTATTGTAAAAGGACAATGCAGCGAAGTGCGGTTCAGATCTAACCAGGAGTATGACCAGGATATACAGAAGGAATAAGTGCAATTATAGAAAACTATTAGTAATATATACAGACGGATGTGAACATGATATACTAGTCGTATTACTGAGTTAAAGTGGCATTTAAAGGCCTAACTAGTTTAATTAGGTTAACTAGGCAGGTTAGGGTAATTAGGCCAGTCATTGTATAATAATGGTTTGTTCTGTAGACTATCGGAAAAATAAAGCCTAAAGGGGCTAATAATGACCTTAAAATGGGTTTAAAAAAATTAAGAACTGCTGTAATGAAGTTTACGGCCCTTTGGCTGCCGAGAAGAAGGAATCGTAGAACCGATAGTTAAAAAACTTCGGTCCTCTCTCGGCTTCCTCTGCCATCGTTCCTCCTCTTATAGTCCAGAGCTCCTTCCGTGGGATTCGAGGCCGGTGCACACCACAGGTGTATCCAGGTGTATGTTTGGAATATACGGTTTGGTTCTTCAGACAGGCTGCCACTCGGTCCTCTACCAGCTGTGAGATGCGACGACGTGTTGGAGCCCTGTGGAGGAATCTATCCACCCGTCCGTCTTCTGGTGTCCAGCGGCGGTTCTCCTGGCTGGCTGGCGGCATCTCTGGTCTCCTGCTCCACTCCTGCTTGGGTGGATGGATGCAAGCTACGGCATCATGGCGGATTGCGGCAACTACTCCGGGTTCTGTGGGATGGCTCCCTTCAGCGCTTTCCCTTCCGGTGGTAAGCTCTGCGTCCCCTGCTCCTCAGGCTGCCCCGGTACTCTGGGCAGACAAACGGGTTTCTCCCCCATTAGGGTTAACTCCCGAACACTCCCCCCCCCTCTCAGTGGCGATGGCAACCGGACAACGTGTGCCTCCTTCTTCCGGGTTTCGGCATCACTGTAATGAAATTTACGGCCCTTTGGCCGCAGGGAAGATGGAGGTGGAGAACCGACGAAGTTTTAAAAAATATTTATTCATAACAAGGATGGCAGCTCTTCACAGAGGCTGCCGTCTAAACCAAAACAAACGGAAGGCATATATATTTCGGAATATACGGTTTGGTTCTTCAGACATGCTGCCACTTGGTCCTCCACCAGCTGAGAGATGTGTCGACGTGTTGGAGCCCTGTGGAGGAATCTATTCACCCGTCCGTCTTCTGGTGTCCAGCGGCGGTTCTCCTGGCTGGCTGGCAGCATCTCTGGTCTCCGCTCCCGCTTCGCTGGAATGATGCAAGCTACGGCATCATGGCGACTCCCCCGGGTTCTGTGGGATGGCTTCCTTCAGCGCTTTCCCTTCTGGTGGTGAGCCCTGCGTCCCCTGCTCCTCCCCATGCTGGGAGACTTCAGCAGGCAGATCCTTTCCTCGCCAGCCTCAGGCCGCCCTGGCACTCAGGGCAGACGAACGGGTTTCTCCCCCACTCAGGTTAACTCCCGAACACTCGCCCTCCCTCTCAGTGGCGATGGCAACCGGACAACATGTCCCTCTTTCTCCCGGGTTTCGGCATCACTGTAATGAAGGTTACGGCCCTTTGGCCACAGGGAAGAAGGAGGTGGAGAACCGACGAAGTTTTTAAAATATTTATTCATAACAGGGTCTAAACCAAAACAAACGGATGGCAGCTCCTCATGAAGACTGCCATCAAACTGAAAACAAAAGTAAAACAATCTGTCCGGGCCCGGTCCTCTCTCGGCCTCCTCTGCCATCGTTCCTCCTCTTATAGCCAAGAGCTCCTTGACTCGAGGCCGGTGCGCGCCACAGGTGTGTCCACTTACGCGGCGGCCTCTAGGCTCTTGGCCCCGCCCCCTCGCCACCACTGCATTTTATTCTAGCCGAAATAGCCAACTTTCTCCAGAAGAAAAATATTATCAGACATACTGTGAAAATTTTCCTTGCTCTGTTGAACGTCATTCAGGAAAATATTTTAAAAAGAAAAAAAAATCAAAGGGAGCTAATAATTCTGCCTGCAGCTGTATATAATGTGGCAATTATAATTTAGTAAATAATACTAATAATTATCTGGCTGCAGCTGTATCCCTTCTAGAAACAAGCACAAACCTCAGGCACTTCACACCAAAACCTCACAAGATTCCAAAGAGAATGTTTCCTATAAAAACATGGGAACCTGTGTGGTCGGCCCCAGCTTCCTGAACGCAGGAAACAGTGAGAGGAAGTGAGCGAGTGCAGCAGGAAGTGTGAGAACGGTAGAAAGTGTTTGCGTAACATGTGAGAGCTGAGTTGTTTATGGGGATTTTCCAGGATTTCCCACCCGAGCGGAAAGCGTCTGGAGTTCCCTTCTCAATTGTTCCACCGTGATTATGACACTGTTATTCAACGCACTGCTTTCTGAACTCATAACAAAAGCCCAATTAAAGCGGCGCGGTCAGGTGAACACCCATAGCTGACCGTGTGTTCAGTGTGTCTGCGGTTGCGTTTCATTTCACGGTGGTTTGTAATGCACACTATTGAGAGCGACAGTCTCGTTTAGCAGATCTGCATCCACACCCTCGTCCTCACGTCTCCAGAAACGCAGACACAGTGGGAGAAATAAGGATTGAACATGTTTTTTTTTTTTTTCCTGGGAATAATATTTCTAAAGGAGCTGCTGACATGGAACTGAAGCATATTTTGGTAAAAACCCAAACAATAAAACAAAACTGAATTAGTTTCTGTAATGACACAAGGAGAAAGTGCTGACCTACTGAAATGTGTTTAATACTTTATATTAAAGGGCCATGAAACGCCCTCGTTTCAGCAGGGTGTTTTCACACCTCTACTTTGGAAAAAGTCAGAAAAGTGGGCGTGTCCAGCTCTGTTCAGGGGGGAGTGTCGGAGGAACTAAAGTGGGATGGTGTGGGAGTGCCTATTTGGGCGCGCTGACTTTCAGAGTCAAAACACACACACAGCGGACAATGTGACTGTGTTTACATGGACATGTGTAGTCGAATTATTTGCCAAATTATTAAATGGTGGACTTTAACTGCAGTGTGGCTCTTTCATTCAGGGAATTCATTCATGTCCCTCGCGACAAACAAAATATTTGATTCGAGGAACTGCTCTAAGCGTGTATTTTTCATGCAATGTTTGATACCGCACGGCGAATGAGAGAAAAAAACCCTCCGCATTTCCTGGAAACTTAGATGCACACGGCAGGTAGCGTCAGAAAGCCGCGTGTGTTATTCTGGTCACAAAATGTGGTGAAAATCCTTCACGAGGTTAAAGTTTGGTTGTTTTGCTAACATGTTTACACTCAGAGCAATAGTTAACTTAGTTCGATACGAACAAACTGAATAAACAAAGAGCACTGCTCGCTCACTTACCAAATCTGTAGAGACAGGACAATCACCAGCAACTAGAGCCGCGTCTTTATTAAGAGGAGACTACAAGCGAATCCGGATTTCAGCGTTTGCAGATGAGAACAGCTCTCAGGTAAATAATAATCCTCCTTAGACACGTAAGTTATTGTTGTCGAGCGTCGCGTACACTGTTAATCCACACGTGACTCCAGCTGAGCTCTCACAGAGAGAAAATGAAAACAAAACTTCACTATAAAAGCAACACAAAAAGCAAAGTTTTCTGTGCGTTACTGCCACCTCTGGTTGGCGATGACGCTAACCGAAACTTGCTAGATGGACAGATGACTGAGGGAGAGGAGTTATTTCTGAAGCAGGATTCCTCGTGACCATACCTCGAGAAGTACATGTTAACATGCAATAACTTAATTTCTGATGCTGTGCTCAGAAATACTTGTATATATACATGCAGTATAATGCTTATTCCAAAACATTACTATAAATGACCAGGGCCGGCGCGTCCATAGAGGCGACCTAGGCGGCAGAATACAGAGGGCGGCGTCCCCGACACTATCCTCACCTCTCCCGCCCCCAGTTATATCCGCGTCTAGGGCGGCAGAATAGGGAGGGTGGTGTCCCTCGACACAACCCCCCACCCCCGGTTTCACTTTAGGGTTGAGGGCGGCATAACCGTCCTTTGCCTAGAGCGGCAGTTCAGCTTGCTCCGGCCCTGTAAATGACTAGAGTATTTTAAATGTGTAACACCTGGTTTTATTGGATTTTTCTTTGTTTTAGCTGTTATACTATAATTTGTTTCTGTTTAGTAAAGCATACTATTTACAGTAAATAACTGAACTATTGTGCCTCATTTGTTTCATTGGCAGTTTTAGGATGTTTGACTTGGATTTAAGTTGCTTCATTTTAAAAATGTTAAATTTAAAATAGCTTAGATGTAGCTTAGCTACTTTTGCCATGTAGCTTTTAGCTTAGCTTGCTACATTTCCCAGAGGGTAGCTTTTAGTGTAGTTAAGCTACATTTTAAGTAGAGTAGCTAATCGCTTAGCTCACTACATTTGTCAAGTAGCTTGCCCAACACTGTTCACTAGGTTAATTAGGGTAATTAGGCAAGTCATTGTATAACAGTGGTTTGCTCTGGAGACAATCCAACACTAATATTGCTGAAGGGGGCTAATATTGACATTAAAATGGCTTTAAAACTATTAAAAACTGCTTTTATTCTAGCTGAAATAAAACAAATCAGACTTTTTCCAGAAGAACAAATATTAGAGGAAATACTGTGAAAAATTCCTGAATCTGTTCAACATCATTCGGGAAATATTTGATGAAGAAATTAAAAAAATCACAGGAGGGCGAATAATTCTGACTTCAGCTGTGCACAAACAATAGAAGACCAGCTGCTCTCTCTCTCTCTCTCTCTCTCTCTCTCTCTCTCTCTCTCTCTCTCTCTCTCTCTCTCTCTCTCTCTCTCTCTCTCTCAGTCTCTATAAGGTGAGCTGCTCCGCCGTAAATGCTCTGTAACACTGACTAGCCCAGTGCTCAGGCTTTGGGTCTTGCTGTAATTCTAGTCTAGTATCTATAGTCTGACTGATGCACTTTGCAGATGCACTAGCTTTAAACCTGAAAGACACGCTCTGAAATCTTTGGAGTGATTTAGAAAGTGGATAAACCTGCTTGTTTTGCATTGGGGACTTACTTTAAATCTTGGTCAACGCTTGGAAATGCATTCTGGAAGAAATCAGAGGACGCGGACACACACTTGGGTTGTTTTGTTGTTCGTGGTTTGCTCTGCTGACGGAGAGGTGAGGAGATTTCACACACTACTGCACACTTCACAGTGTTTTCTGGTGAAGATCATATTTGGTAATCAATAATTGTGGATTCAATCATTCATAATACTGATTCATTTTATGTGTTTGTGCATTGAATATTTGCTTTTTATTTGATTTCAGCTTAAGTCATTTTAAATAAACTCATAACGTGCAAAAATGTTCATTAAAAGCCGTTAATGTAAATTGCATGTGGTTGTACTTATTTTTAATCTATTAAAAAGTCTAAATAAAAAGCCTAAAAGGAAATATACTCTAAATATATTAACTACATTAATCTATCTATCTATCTATCTATCTATCTATCTATCTATCTATCTATCTATCTATATATATATATATATATATATATATATATATATATATATATATATATATATATTAACTTGTTTATTTTTTATATAATTTAAAAAAAGTTTTAAAAATATATTTATTAAGCAAACAAATGATGCATTAAATCATCATCGAAGGTGAGATTTAAGACATTTATAATTATAATGTTTTCATGTGGGTTTTAATTTAATTAAATAAATTTATTTTTTTAAGTCTAATAATTCTACAAATCATGAAAAAACTCAAATCATGGTTTCTATCAAAAACTATAAAAGTAATAAAAATATTATAAAGTGAATTGTTAAATTGTATGTAATTAAATTAATATATTTTTTAAAAAGTCTAAATAAAATAGCTGAAAGAAAATATACTCTAAATATATTAAATACATTATATTATAATAGCTAAATACATTATATATTTTTTAACTTGTGTGTGATTACATTTATATTTTATTAAAAGGTCTAAATAAGAAGGCTGAAAAAAATATTCTTTAAATATATTAAATACATTATATTAAATTAACTTAAATTATATATATATATATATATATATATATATATATATATATATATATATATATATATATATATATATATATATATAAACATTATAAAGCAAATTGGTAAATTGTACGTGATTACATTTATATATTTGTAAAAAGTCTAAATAAACGGCTGAAAGAAAATATCCTCTAAATATATTAAATACATTAAATTATATTAGCTAAACATATTATATATATTTTAACTTGTTTGTTTTTATATACATTTTAATGTTTTTATTAAGCAAATGATGCATTAAATCATCCTCAAGAGTGAGATTAAAGACATTCATTATAATAATTTATTTTCATGTGTTTTTTTATGTCAAATTAATTGTTATTTAAGTCTAATCATTCTACAAACCATGAAAAAAATCATGGTTTCCATCAAACATATTGTAAAGTAATAAAAGTATTAAAAAACAATCATAATATTAAGCTGATTTCTGAAGGATCATTTGATCCTGAAGACTGGAATAATGACGCTGAAATTTCAGCTTTTCATTACAGGAATAAATTAAATTTTATTATGCATTCAATTAGAAAACAGTTATTTTAAATTGTAATAATATTTCACAATTTTTATTGCATTAATAATCAAATAAATGCAGCCTTTGTACCAGATATCATTAAAAAAAACTATTATTTAATTTTTTCATTCTGACTTTTATTTTAAACTTATTCATTCTTTCATTCATTTTCTTTTCGGCTTAGTCCCTTTATTAATCAGGGGTCGCCACAGCGGGATGAACCGCCAATTTATCCAGCATATGTTTTATGCAGCGGATGCCCTTCCAGCTGCAACCCAGTACTGGGAATATTTCAAATTCATCTTTTTAATTTGACTGTCATATTTAATCCTGACCATCTGACTACAGTTGCATTAAAAAGTGCTTTGTAGTGAGATCAGAAATAGCTCCCAATGGTAACAGTGGCGCAGTTTATCTTACGCTGTTTATTTATGCTCTAATTCTACAGTCACTCTTCAAACACAGACACCTAAGTGAGCGTATTATATAAACACAGTCTAACCCACACACACAGGCTGTGAAAAACCAGCTCTACTGTGATGAAACGAGCTGTTTCCATCCACATATATTTATGCGCAGTTTGGACTACCACATAAAAAAATGCTTGATGGAAGCAGTAAGATTAGGATAGAGATACAATTTTATATGATAAGAAAGAATTTGTACAAACGATGATGGAAACACGTGTTTACCAAATGAACTCCAGTATGCGCATGAAAGAGTCATGTGGTTTTGTTTGAACAGATGATATAAATGTGTGTGATGGGACGTCATTAATGCACCGACCAGCGTTTCCAGCACATTCTAAAGCATCTGAAATGTTGTTCTGCTCATTTCTATTTCTTCTCATTTTCATCACAGTGCTTCAGTATTATTCTTCTTTTATTATTATTACCTCCAGAATTGTCTTGAGCATCTGTCTGCGCTCCCAAAGAGCGTCTCACGCCTCCAAAAGCCACCGCATTCGCCGCGTTCATTGCATTTCATCTTCTGAGGCACAACTCGTTTATTAGAGAACAAAAAAACAGCACATTGGCTTCTCCGATCTGATATTTGCACTAGTTTATCAGGAATTGATTATTTTTATCTCTTTTGTTTCTCATTAGATGGAAACGCTGCTTTATTCACTAAAGCTTTATGCCAAATTCCAGTTTTGCGCATAAATCTAATGCTGGTGATTCACAGGGCAACGTTTTGAGCATTGTTGCTTCGCTACTTTTCTATTAAGAATGGACAACAATATTGTATCTGTAACCCATTTCCCAAATTGGTTACCCTGTGTTGCCCATTTATGGCATCATTTCCCAAAGCTGCCCAGTAACACTGCTCAAAAAGCTGTCATGTGTATCATTAGAATAATCTGCATCTTTATATGGAAACACAGCTAGTGAAAGCTCTGAGCGTGTGTTTCAACTTAAAGGGCTCAATTTTAACGACCTAGACGCAAAGTCTAAAGCTCGTAGCGCAAGAGCATTAATTTCGTGTCCGAATCCACTTTTGCTATTTTAAAGACAGAAAAAGACTGACTGCTTCACTAGCGAGACAACAGTTAAACAGAGCATCTGCATCGCGAGGATAAAGAAGGAGCCTCCTCCATTCAGCCTCTTTACTTTACTTTTTACTCCTTTACTTTGGTGAAGTAAGGAAACTGTGGAAACTCACATCACTGAAGACATCCATTAACCGATATATTTAATTTCGTTTGTTAAGTGAAAAGATAAGGGTGGGGGTGGAAGGGTCGATGGAACGAAATTGAAGAAGGTTGGGGAGTCACGGACGAAATTGAAGAAGGTTGGGGAGTCACAGACGAAAGTGAAGAGGGTTGGGGAGTCGCGGAATAAAGTGAAGAGGGATGGTGAGTCACAGACGAAAGTAAAGAGTGTTGGCGAGTTGCAGACTAAAGTGAAGAGGGTTGGGGAGTCACGAAGAAAGGGAAGAGGGTTGGGGAGTCACGAAGAAAGGGAAGAGGGTTGGGGAGTCACGAAGAAAGGGAAGAGGGTTGGGGAGTCATGGAAAAAAGGGAAGCGGGTTGGGGAGTCACGAAGAAAGGGAAGAGGGTTGGGGAGTAATGGAAGAAAGGGAAGAGGGTTGGGGGGTCACGAAGAAAGGGAAGAGGGTTGGGGGGTCACGAAGAAAGGGAAGAGGGTTGGGGAGTCACGGAAAAAAGGGAAGAGGGTTGGGTAGTCACGGAAGAAAGAGAAGAGGGTTGGGGAGTCACGAAGAAAGGGAAGAGGGTTGGGGAGTCATGGAAGAAAGGGAAGAGGGTTGGGGAGTCACGAAGAAAGGGAAGAGGGTTGGGGAGTCACGAAGAAAGGGAAGAGGGTTGGGGAGTCACGAAAGAAAGGGAAGAGGGTTGGGGAGTCACGGAAGAAAGGGAAGAGGGTTGGGGAGTAATGGAAGAAAGGGAAGAGGGATGGGGAGTCACGGAAGAAAGGGAAGAGGGTTGGGGAGTCACGGAAGAAAGGGAAAAGCTGGGCAGGGTGGGGGTGTGTGTATGGAGGGGGATCGGTAAAATGAGGTGCACAAAATGAGCAGGCACAAATTAAGCCCAGGATGTAAGCATAATAGTATTCAGCTTAAAGTGACATTTAAAGGCTTAACTAGGGTAATTAGGGTAAAATTAGGGTAATTAGGCAACTCATTGTATAACAGTGTTTTTTTTGTTGAGTTAATTAAAAAATATATATTGCTTAATAATTTTGATTTAAACTGTAAATCTAATTTGCGTCTTTATCTAGAAGTACAGCTAGTAAAAGCTCTGTGTGTGTGTGTGTGTGTGTGTGTGTGTGTGTGTGTGTGTGTTCAGGTGTCTCGTGGCTGTCCAGGCCCCTGCTCCTGCCCTCCGTCTCCTCCATCCTGCCCACGGGGTGTCAGCAGGGTGTGGGACAACTGCGGCTGCTGTAAAGTCTGCGCTCAACAGTTCAACCAGGACTGTGGCTCCGACCTGCCCTGCGACCACATCAAGGGCCTGCACTGCCACCTGGGGGCCGGAGGAGACCCTCAACGCGGACTCTGCAGAGGTCAGCATAATTACCTAACGTTAAGCAAACACTTTTGCTCCTACGTGAAAACCAAACTAAGCAGATTGATTTTGTTCGCTCGCATTGCTAGTTTTGTGGTGAACAATTCATCAATGCTTGTCGTTAAGAGAAGAAAAAATTGTTTGCCCTTGTGATCTTTAATTGAAATCTGAAATGTTTCCTGTTTATGTTCAGTTAAACTCTCAGATTAGGTTGTGTCTGGTATTGAGCGTGGCTAACATCAGGGTTGCCACCTGCCCTTAAAATACTGCTTTTATTCTAGCCGAAATAAAACAAACAAGACTTTCTTCAGAAGAAAAAATATCATAGGAACTACTGTGAAAAATTTCTGAATCTGTTCAACATCATTTGAGAAATATTTGAAAAATAATGTGTGTGTGTGTGTCTGTGTCCTGTGTGTGTGTGTCAGCGGAGGCTCATGGTCGTCCGTGTGAGTTTTCTGGTCGTGTGTATCAACATGGTGAGGACTTCCAGACGGGCTGCGAGCACCAGTGCAGCTGTATTGATGGTGTGGTGGGCTGTGTGCCACTGTGCCCGCTCCTCGTCCCGCTGCCCGGCTCACACTGCACCAATCCTCGGCTGGAGACGCCGACTGGGCACTGCTGCCAGCGCTGGGTGTGTGACAGCGACAACAGCATCAGAGAGGAGGAGCCGCTGCCTAAACACACACCGCAGTACAACCACATCAGCAAACTCCTGCAGGAGCACCGCAGCAGACCCGCAGCTCAGGGTAACACAACAACACTCACACTGCTGTCAGAAATCACTCAGATATCACACTGGTTTAGTCTGACGTCACAGTTTCTGGTCATGAGCAGGTTTAGCATGGTTTAAGCTGGTCATGAGCTGGTTTTAGCTGGTTCTAGCTAGTCTTGAGTTGGTTTAAGCTGGTTCCTGCTTGTTTAAGATGGTTCTTACTGGTTCTTGCTGGTCATGAAATGGTTTAAACTGATTCTTTCTGGTCATAAGATGGTTCTTGCTGGTCCTGAGCTGGTCTTAGCTGGTTGTTGCTGGTCATGAGTTGGTTTAAGCTGGTTCCTGCTTGTTTAAGATGGTTCTTACTGGTTCTTGCTGGTCATGAAATGGTTTAAACTGGTTCTTTCTGGTCATAAGATGGTTCTTGGTGGTCATGAGATGGTTTAAGCTGGTTCTTGCTGGTTTAAGATGATTCTTACTGGTCTTAACAGGTTTGAGCTAGTTCTTACTGATCATAAGATGGTTAAATACAGTTTTGCTGGTCATGAGCAGACTTAAGCTGTTTTTTGCTGGTCATAAGATGGTTCTTGCTGGTCATGAGTTGGTTTAAGCTGGTTCTTGTTGGTTTAAGATGGTTCTTACTGGTTCTTGCTGGTCATGAGATGGTTCTTGCTGGTCATGAGCAGGTTAAAGCTGGTCCTTGCTGGTTTAAAATGATTCTTACTGGTCAATAGCTGGTTTAAGCTGGTTCTTACTGATCATAAGATGGTTTAACACAGTTTTTGCTGGTCATGAGCAGGGTTAAGCTGGTTCTTGTGGGTTTAAGAAGGTTCTAACTGGTTCTTGCAAGTCATGAGATGGTTATTGCTGGTCATGAGCTGGTTTAAACTGGTTCTTTCTAGTCATGAGATGGTTTTTGCTGGTCAAGAGCAGGTTTAAGCTGGTTCTTGCTGTTCATGGGTTTGTTTAAGCTGTTTTTTGTTGGTTTAAGATGGCTCTTACTGGTTCTTGCTGGTCATGAGATGGTTCTTGCTGGTCATGAGCAGGTTAAAGCTGGTTCTTGCTGGTTTAAAATGATTCTTACTGCTCAATAGCTGGTTTAAGCTGGTTCTTACTGATCATAAGATGGTTTAATACAGTTTTTGATGGTCATGAGCAGGGTTAAGCTGGTTCTTGTGGGTTTAAGAAGGTTCTAACTGGTTCTTGCAAGTCATGAGATGGTTATTGCTGGTCATGAGCTGGTTTAAACTGGTTCTTTCTAGTCATGAGATGGTTTTTGCTGGTCAAGAGCAGGTTTAAGCTGGTTCTTGCTGGTCATGGGTTTGTTTAAGATGTTTTTTGTTGATTTAAGATGGCTCTTACTGGTTCTTGCTAGTCATGAGCTGGTTTAAACTGGTTTTTTCTGGTCATGAGATGTTTTCGCTGGTCATGAGCTGTTTTAACTTGTTCTTGTTGGTCATGAGTTTGTTTCAGCTGGTTCTTGCTGGTCATGAGATGGTTTAAGCTGGTTCTTGCTGGTTTAAGATGATTCTTACTGGTCTTAACAGGTTTGAGCTAGTTCTTACTGATCATAAGATGGTTAAATACAGTTTTGCTGGTCATGAGCAAGCTTAAGCTGTTTTTTGCTGTTCTTGAGTTGGTTTAAGCTGGTTCTTGTTGGTTTAAGATGGTTCTTACTGGTTCTTGCTGGTCATGAGAAGGTTTTTGCTGGCCATGAGCTGGTTTAAGATGGTTCTTACTGATCTTGAGATGCCTCTTGCTGGCCATGAGCTGGTTCTTGCTAGTCATGATTTAAACTGGTTCTTGCTGGTCATAAGCTGATTTAAGATGGCTCTTGCAAGTAATGAGTTTGTTTAAGCTGGTTCTTGCTGGTCATAAGCTGGTTCTTACTGTTCATGAGCCGGTTTAAGCTGGTTCTTGCTGGTTATAGGATGATTTTTGCTGGTCATAAATTGATTTAGGCTGGTTCTTGCTGGTCATAAGATGGTTAAAGATTTTTTTTGCTTATCATGGGCATGTTTAAGTTGGTTCTTTCTGGTCATTAGTTGGTTTAAGTTAGTTCTTCCTAGTCATGAGCTACTTTCAGCTGGTTCTTGTTTGTTATTGTTGGTCATAATCTGGTTTAAGATAGTACTTTTCTGGTCATGAGCTAGTTTAACTGGTCTTAAGCTGGTTCTTTGCTGGTCAAATGCTGGTTCTTTGCTGGTCATGTAGCAAGAAAAAAGTGATCTAAGCGGGTATTCAGATTGAGTTTTATTTTAATCAAATTAAACAAGAGGCTTGGACCCGAAAATAGTATTGCATTCATCACAAGTGGATAGTAGAATCACTACACAGTTAAAAATGGCTATTAATTAACAGGTCCCTGTAGTTTGTGATTCCTGGATGCTTCAAAGACTTGAATGAATGTTTTCCGTACTTTTATGCTTTTGAATAGCATTGTGTGTCCTAGAAACGTACTAGCTGTGCACTAGCAACCTTAATGAAACCCTTTATCAACCTAGACTATCTGAGCAGCCACATACTGTATGTTTCCTCGTATTCAGAGTGGTCGTCAGCGCCGGTGTCCGAGATTCCCTTCCCTTCTCCCGGATGTTTCTCCCAGACCACAGACTGGTCTGAATGCTCTGCTTCCTGCGGGTTTGGTGTGTCCAGTCGAGTGACCAACAGTAACGCTCAGTGCAGGTTAATCAGAGAGACTCGCCTCTGCCAGATCACACCGTGTGACGCCACTCCACATCTGAAGGTGAACATTAATACAGCATTCACTCCGTCATGTTGGCTTTTCATTCATGTTCAGACTGACACAAAATATTACTTAGAAATAATCTTTGTTGTATTTTAAAACGTTACTAGTAATTAGATTACACGAGCTGGATTCACCGGTTCACGAGGACACCTGCTGGTTACAAAAGGGAATTAAAGAGAAACTATTAAACTAAAAATGAGCAGATCCTCATTATTGTTTAGTGGTGTGTACACAAATAGTTTATGTTATATTTATAGTCGTCCTCCTTGGTGTGAACACTCCTTTAACATATTCTTGTTGCTTCATTTTGTCATTTAGAAAGGAAAGAAGTGTCGACGTACAACAAGACCTCGTAAGCCGGAGCTGATCACGTTTGCAGGCTGCTCCACGGTTCGCCGGTACCGTCCTCGGTCCTGCGGCTCATGTGTGGACGACCGATGCTGTCAGCCGCGCTCGACCCGCACAGTGCGCATGCGTTTCCGCTGTCCGGATGGAGAAAACATCACGAGAAGCGTCATGTGGATCCAGACCTGCAGATGCAGTAAGAGTTTCTGCAGAGCTAAGAGAGGACGATCTTCGCCTGCTGTCAGCCTGCACAACGACATACACACCTTCACACACTGAAAACCCTGCTAAACAATCTGCTTATCTAGCCAAAGCTGGTTGGCTGGTTTAATTTGGTTAACCAGTCTGGTTTTAGAGTGGTTTTGGCCATTTTCAGATTGGTTTAAGCCATTTCCAGCCTGCTCTCAGCGTACTAACAGTAATAGTTTACTGTAGTAAATAGTAAAGCATACTATCTCTTACAGTTTATCAGCTACAGTATTCTGTAGCAATTCTTAACAATGAGTCATGTAATGTAATGTAATGTGTATTTATATAGCGCATTTATTGTGTATGGTCATACACCCAAAGCGCTTCACAATCATGAGGGGGGTCTCTCCACACCACCACCAGTGTGCAGCATCCACTTGGATGATGCGACGGCAGCCACAGGACAACGGCGCCAGTGCGCTCACCACACACCAGCTATTGGTTGAGTGGAGAGACATGCAGTGATCGAGCCAATTCGGTGGAAGGGGATGATTGGGAGGCCATGATCGTAAGGGCCAATAGAGGGACTTTGGCCAGGACACCGGGGTTACACCCCTGCTCTTTCACGAGAAGTGCCATGGGATTTTTAATGACCACAGAGAGTCAGGACCTTGGTTTAACGTCTCATCCGAAAGACGGCGCCCACTGACAGTATAGTGTCCTCTTCACTTTTACTGAGGCATTAGGACTCACACAGACCACAGGTTGAGCGCCCCCTACTGGCCTCACTAACACCACTTCCAATAGCAACCTAGTGTTCCCTAGTGGTCTCCCATCCAGGTACTGACCAGGCTCAGCCCTGCTTAGCTTCAGTGAATAACCGGTCTTGGGCTGCAGGGTGATATGGCTGTGGCGCAGAGTCATAAATACTATAATACATGCATTATAATACAGTTTATTATTATGGTTCAAAAACACTATAGCTCCAGCGGGCGTATTGATGCCGTTTTGACATTAGGTAGTTTACATGCATTCAAATAATTACTGTATTTTGTAATTGAAGCTTTCAGATGAATAGTCTTATGTTAAAAATATTGATATTTGATGGTCATAAGGCCATTAATGTGTGGGTGTCAAATGGACGTCAAGGTTTTGATATCTAATTGATTTGCAAACCATTTATGTCCGGGTTAAACTGCTGGGAGATGACCAGACTGGAAATGGCTGAATCCAGCTTGGAAATGGCAAAAATCCCTGTAAAACCTGACTGGTCAACCAGCTAAAATCAACCATGATAAACCAGCCAACCACCTTAGGTTAGTTTAAGCTGTTTTATTCAGTAACAAGCTGCAACCTACCACTTGAGTAGGTACTACATTTGCATTTAAATTTACTACAGGGCTATTAGAAAAGTCTGTTCTATATAGTATGAGTGTGAGTAGAATGAATACTCTAGTCATTTATAGAAAATACTAGTGGATGTCAAGGTTTTGCATTTTTGACATGTTATTGACATGCTTTTTGATGTTGTTTTGACACCCACTTGTCCACTGGGGTAGTAACCATAAATTGCTATAGTATTTTTCAAGTGTGAGAGCCCACTTGCAGCTGTTCTTTTAAACAGACCCCAGATTTCAGTGTTCTGTGTCGCTCTTTTAGACTTATATGTATAGTTCTGCACTTTATTTGTTTTTCTTCTGCTTTGACTTTTGCAAATATGTTTAATTTAAAATGTAAATATTCCAAAGTAACATTATAGTTGCATTTCCGTGCATTTTTGCATAGACCTATGCGCAGTTTTTGGATTTTAACAGGAAAAATATAACTTAAAATGTTTATTATTTTGTTTTGTGCAGATGATTTGATTGGATAACTGTACTAACAAATACCAATCTTACTATCTTATTCTGAAATGCCTCCACTGTTAAATGGAAAAAGTTCCTAAATTGATTTTTGCATTGATGTACTTTCAGAGAACTATATTTATTATGAAGAACATTTTAACAATATAAAGACACGTTTTACTCCATTAGGATGCCTTTGTGGAATGTAAAGATTCTCTGTTGAAGCATTGATGCCATAAAGAAACTTTAATTTTAGGAGTCTAACATCAAAATAATTAGGTTAAAGGAGTTTAGAACTGACTAAAAAAAGTGTATTCAAACATGAGACATCTGAAAACGAGAGTATATTGATATTGGACATCGACTGCCCCTCAGTGGAACAGCTAATTCATTAGTGAGTCAATTAGAGCTACAGCAGTTTCCCCCGTTCAGAAGCATACTGTTTTAATTATTGACAGTTTTGGTCTCTTAATCATTTTTTCTTTGATTTTCCAGTGTGCCACAAGTTCAGTTTGTACTCTGAATTAAATCAAACGTGACATTTTGACTCCATTTTATGAGATTTATCTGATAATGTGTTCATCTTTCCATCTTTCTGCCTATATTTATTCTGTTTCATTGTACAGCATTGAAGTGTTTTATATTTAGAGGCGTATGATCAGATTAATGACATCCTGACGCTGGAAGGAAATGAAAATGCACTAGTTTTGAGGTTGTTGTGGATAAAATTAAACGAGTTGCCTGATTAAGGGAGAAAATTAAGACTTTTTAATATGTTTATTCTTTTATAATAATATATGCTCTATCCATTCTTTTATACAGCAGAGTTTTACTCATATATTGAGATGTATAGATGTGTTATTTTCAGTTTTTTGTGTGTAAGAGGTCATGATGGAGATATGTTTCAGTGCATGACTGTAGGTTTGTCTTTTGTAAAGTGTACAGGCTTCACTGTCGGTGGAGTGACTCTTTTGAGACTGCTTCATTTTTCGGGGCAATTCTAGACTCTCGCTTGTATACGAGTGAACGATTATTTGTATTGCAAAGATGTTGAATATCAATGATTATATGCTGGTCAGATTGTGTCACAAATAAACAAAACATCTTCAAGAAAACTGCTTGTTCCATGACTGATTCTGTCAACACCACGTGCTTCTTAAAGGACAGCGATATGCTGTGTCCCAATATAGCTACAACAGATCGTTATGTTAATTAGCTATATCCCCTGTCAATGATTTTACACATCACCCACATTTCCTTCATATTTAATTACCTTATTATAGATTCAGCTGTGTGTTAATAGCTATTCGTGAGGCTTTCATGCAGAGAAATCTCCTCAGGTCTTTAGGAAAATTTTGTATTCAGATGTTAATGTTCAAACACGTCTTTAAATAAGTTCACATTGTTGTGGCAGATGAAATATAACACGGAAAACGTGACTGTAATATTTTCGAGCTGGCTGGATATTAATTAATAGTCATTCAAACAACTTTACCGAAGCCTCTCTACTTGACGGTTGGTCTCGCGCGCGTCCGCCATGTTTGTAGTTTATTTACACCTTTTACCAGAGTTTTGTAGTTCTAATCAATTTCACGTCCAACGCCCAATGTATTTTAGCTAAAATTAGCAGGCGCTTTTACGCTTCGATTTTTTTGGGACATACTGACGGATATGCGAATTGGGACGCAGCAAGTTTTGTTTGTTTTGGCTTTTGGTGCATTTAGCAAGTTTAAGAACTGCTGCCCGTAGTATTGGGCTTTTGTGATCTAATTAAATGGCAGCAATGCTTTCCCTGCTGTTTTTTGGGAAATATGCTGAAGAGAAGCAGCACTTTACAAACACAGAATCAAGCAACATTTTCAATGCTTTTATTCACATTTAATTGATTTGTTTGCCAATATTTCATAGATTGCATAGAGAAAAGAATGATTGCATTTACTGATGAAAGATATAATGGACAGTGGGCTCTAATAAAAGTTAGTCGTTTAACCTAAAACCTCAAAATTAAAGTTAAAAATGTTATTGTTCAAGTTTGTGCAACTTCAAAAGAAACTTCAATTAAAGACTGACAATTTGTACAATTATTTTGTGATGTTATATTCAGTCATGTTTTTGGGAGCAGTAAAGCATGTACCTCTTTGTAATGTTGCCGGTCCTTTTCACAGCCAAGTGATGAAGTGTTTCAGGTTTCATTTTGTCCCATTCTTCCTGCAAACAAGTCTTAAGGTGACCAACAGTACAGGGTCTTTCTTGTCGCTTCAAATTGTGCCACACATTCTCTATTGGAGACAGGTCGGGACTGCAGGTAGGCCAGTCAAGTACCTGTATTCTCTTTGCAGCCTGGACTTTGTAATGTGTGCAGAATGTGGTCCATTGTCATATTGTGCTCCAAAATCTCTGTACTTTTCAGCATTAATGGTGCATCAAAGAAGTGCAAATTACTTTTGCCAAGGGCGCTGACACAACCTCATACCATGACAGACCCTGGTTTTTGGACTTGTTGCTGGTAACAGTCTGGATGATCATTTTATTTTTTGGTCCGGAGCACACAGCGTCCATTTCCCCCAAATTAATGTATTGCAAGTGAAATTCTGCCTGTTCAATGCCACCCAACCTGCTCCGAGCTGGAATCGAACCGGCGACTTTCCGCATGGGAGTCAGTTGCTCTACCAAGGAGGCTAAAGACCATGGCCTCTAACGTCTGTCAGTAGAGCACCTTTAGAGGTCAGAGGAGTGAGGTTTACCTGCACAGCACTTACTAGTTGGCCTCCATTACACTCACCCCCTAAACCTCACTCCCATCCAGATCACTGCACCAATGTAACCCCACCAGTCCTACACCACTCAACCGGCTCTGAGCTGGTATCAAACCCGCGACCTTCCATACGGGGGTCGGTTGCTCTACCAAAGAGGGTAAAGACCTCTAGCGTCCGTCACTAGAGCACCTATAGAGGTCAGAGGAGTAAGGTTTACCCAGGGCCGGAGCAAGCTGAACTGCCGCTCTAGGCAGAGGACGATCACGCCGCCCTCAACCCCAATGTGAAAACGAAAGTGACCGGTTGTGAAAATAAAGTGAGGTGTCGCGGACCTCTATTCAGCCGCCCTATGCGCGGATATAACTGAGGACGCGCGGGTGCTGAGGGAGGGAGGGAGGTGTCGCCGACGCTGCCCTCTCTATACTGCCGCCCTATGCGCGGAAATAACTGAGGACGCGCGGGTGTCGCGGACCTCTAATCTGCCACCCTACGCAGGGATTTAACTGAGGACACACGGGTGCTGATGGAGGTGTCACTGACGCTGCCCTGTCCTCTCTATTCTGTCGCCTATGCGCGAATATATCTGAGAACGTGGGTGGTGAGGGAGGTGTCGCGGACATAACTGAGGACACGGGTGATAAGAGGGGTGTTGCGGACGCCGCTCTCTCTATACTGCCGCCCTAGGCGGCCGCCTAGGTCGCCTCTATGGACGCGGCGGCCCTGGGTTTACCTGCACAGCACTTAGCTGGCCTCCATTACACAAGAACCAAAATTGGAATGCGTGTTCATAAAAATCACGTTAAATAATATTTGTTGTGTAGTCTGCAATGAAACACAAGTCAAAGTAAATTTAGTAAGTCACTACATTCTTTGTTTATTTGTGTTTTCCAAACTGTCCCAACGTTTTCTGATTTGTGGTTGTACTGTAAAGAGTGTTTCCATGAACTAAAGGAGGTTGACAGAACTTATAGTCCTCTCAATGTCTGTCTGCGTTCCCAAGCGTCATCGTTGATGTCAAACGTGTCTTTTTCTGAGATGTTTGCTCTCTCGGGGCCTCAAATACACCAACAAAAGGCTGTTTCGTTTGTTTGCAGAGTCAGATGAATTGGTCACTGTTTCAGAAAGCGCAATAAACTTTCAGACGTGTCCCCTGACAACAAAAATCTCCCAAGAGAAAGAAAAGACAACATAGTGGTGTAATTGATGACACTGAGAAGAACGGCCGAGAACAGAGCCGTGGGGTTTAAATCTGGCGAGAATTCATGCACCGGACACTTTTATGAATGGGTCACAGAATAACACTCACTGAATGTCTTTAAAGGAATGCTGCTGATTTGTAGGTGGTCCAGCTCAATGGTTTACAGGAAAAAAAGGTAATGGTAAAATATGGGATGCAAAAGGCGGCACGGTGGTGCAGTGAGTAGCCTCACAGCAAGAAGCTCACTGGTTTGAGCCTTGGCTGGGTCAGTTGGCATTTCTGTGTGGAGTTTGCATGTTCTCCTCGTGTTGCTGTGGGTTTGCTCCAGTCCAAACACATGCGCTATAGGGGAATTGGGTAAGCTAAATTGTCTGTAGTGTATGTGTGTGAATGAGTGTGGGTGTTTCCCTGTGAAGGGTTGCGGCTGGAAGAGCAAAACATATGCTGGATAAGTAATTATTAATGAATTATTTAATTGAATCAAAATCATCTTTTGTTGCAGAAACTTTTCAAAATAAATAAGAAATCAGTGTTTGATGATGCACATGCTGTACAAAATACTGTCATCTAAGTAAGTCAAATAATCGGAACTCATATATATGAGTTCATATGTGAGCCATATTATATATGGCTTCATATGTGAGTTTTGAAATTATTGTTTAATTAATTTTTACACAAGTTGATGCAAACTAAAATTTGTCTCATAGTCAAATAATGTTGATGCTTGGATTTTAATACAGTTATAATAATAATTACATATTGAGAGAGATGAAAACTATATATAATATAATATGATTCAAATATGGACAAAACCAACAGTTAAATTAAAAAAATTTAATTCCATTTTAATAAAATTTATTTATATTTATATATATATATATATATATATATATATATATATATATATATATGTAATGTATTTATATGTTGAATATGTAACATATTATATATTCATATACATGTATAAATGTTTTTTTTTTTATTAAATTATTTGGATTTTTGTTATTTGAAATTTTTTATGGCTTTTTTGACCCAATGTTTTGTTGATGCAACCCAGCATTTGTGTGTGTGTGTGTGTGTGTGTGTGTGTGTGTGTGTTGTCTGACCTCTAGTGGCCGCTACAGGCCTCTACACTGGCAGGGCAGGGGTGCCCAAACTTTTTCTTTTGAAGGACCAAAAACCAAACTTGAGTGAGGCTAGTGGGCCGAAGGTAAATATAATTGCCATGTGCAAGTTCATAATTTATGTAATAATATTTAAAAATGACCAGAAAACATTGCTTTATATTCATTAATTTTCCTTTGGTTTAGATCAGGGGTGTCAAACTCAATTCCTGGAGGGCTGAAGCCCTGCACAGTTTAGTTCCAGCCCTGCTCCAACACACTTACCTGTAGGTTTCAAACAAGCCTGAAGGACTCAATTAGTTTGATCAGGTGTGTTTAATTAGGGTTGGAACTAAACTGTGCAGAGCTGCGGCCCTTTTGGAACTGAGTTTGACACCTGTGGCTTAGATCTTATCCAATTACAGCACTACAGTTGTAGAAACATTTGGATTTAAAGGGATAGTTGACCCAAATATTAACATTTACTTACTATTTACTCTCCCTCGCGTGTTTATATGAGTTTATTTTTCTGTTGAACATAAAAGAAGTTGTTTTGAAGAATGCTTGAAACCTGCAAGCAATGACTTCCATTGTAGCAAAAACAAATACTGTTAAAGTTAATGGTTACCGGTTTCCAGCATTCTTCAGTTTGAACAAGTAAAGGGAGAGTACATGACAAATTTGATCTGTATAACATCTTAAATACGGATCTAGATTTTGGCCACTAGAGGTCAGTAAACATCCAAGTGTGCCTCGGATGAGGGAAAAATATTGTTATTAACTATTTATTAATATAAATAAAATGTATACGTTAAAACAACATATCGTAGTAAAAAAAAACTATAAAATTCTATAGGTAAATATATAATGAATAATTAAATATTAGCAATTGAAAACAATAAAACAGGACATTATAATTTATAACAAATATAACAAATTATATATAGTTATGTAATATAATGATAAGTATATTCACTCACTCACTCACTCACTAATTCATTCATTCATTCATTCATTCATTCATTTTTATTCGGCTTAGTCTCTTTCAGTTATATTATATAAGCTAATAATATTACATGTAATGGGCGTTTGAATGAAAAAAAGTGTTTCAGCTGTATGAATGTTGAATGAATGAATGTAACTGAATTAATGAATTAATGAATAACTATATGAATGAATGAATAAATGAATGAATGAGAATCAATGAATGAATGTTTGAAAATAAAAATAAATTAATGAAAATGAATGAATGAATAAAAATGAATTAATGATATGAATGAATTAATGAATAAAAAGGATCGAATAAATGCATTATTTAAAAAATGAGTGAATGAATAAATGAATTAATAAAAATGAATGAATAAATGTGTGAATACATGCATGCATGTATAAATGAATAGATGAATGAATAAATAAAAGAACGAACGAATGGACAAATTAATAAAAAATGAATGAATAAATGAATGAATAAAATAAATACATTAATTAATTAATATGTAAATGTATGCATGGATGAATAAATAGATCAATAAATAAACGAATGGGTGAATGAATAAAAATGAATGAATGAATAAAAAAGAATGAATAAAGGAAAATGAATGAATGACTAAAATGAATGAATGAATGAATGTGTGAATGTATGCATGAATGAATGAATAGATTAATGACTGACTGAATGAATGAATAAATCAAAATGAATGAATGAGTGAAAATGAATGAATGAACAAATGAATTAATAAAATAAATGAATGAATGATTAAATGAATGAATAAAATAAATGAATTAATTAATTAATATGTGAATGTACACATGAATGAATAAATGGATCAATGAATGAATGAATGAATAGATAAATTAATAAAAATGAATGAATAAGTGAAAATGAATAAATTTATAAAATGAATGAAGGAAGGAAGGAAGGAAGGAAGGAAGGAAAGAATGAATGAAATAATGAATGAATGAATGAATGAATGAATGAATGAATGAGTAGATGAATGAATGAACGAATTAATCAAAATGAATGAAAGAATGAATGAAAATAAATGATTGAATACAAATAATAGAAAAGAATTTTAGGAGAATGTTCTTTTGCAACCATAAAATAACGTTTCCAGAACAGCGTGGTCGTCATTTAAATAACCTAAATATAAAGAACGTTTTCCATTGCTATTTTTAGGTTAGTATTTTGCAATCGTAAAATAATGGTTCGGATAACCAATAAATAAACGGTAATATTTACAAAACATCAGGGAACTGCAATAAACACCTTTAAAAATAAATAAATTAATTAATTAATTAATACATAGAAATATATTCCATTATTACATTAAGGTGTCAGATGGCTTTATTGTATGGAATTATTACTTATTTATCACGCGATATTAATTATGTTATAAACCACGCCCCTTAACTATCAAACCAATCAAGGTGAAGTGCGCGGCTCTGTAACATCACGCTGGGAATAAAAAGGCGCGCGCCGCTCCGTCAGGTCAGTCAGTGATGCTGCTGTGCTCTGTGTTGAAACAGGAGGAAATTGTCGAGGTATTCTGCATGATGAGACTCAAGCAGTAAACTTACACACACCAGGTTCATTCAACATCTGTCAAAGCTACTTTGATTGAATATTGCTGCCGGTTACTGTACAATGCGGGCGTGAAGCGGAGGAGGACAGTCATAAGAGTGTTGTTGATCTGGATAAATAAACTTCATCAAGTCTGAAAACTCTCCGGAGACTGGAGGATCTTCAAGGTCAGTCCCCTGCTCTTATTAATAATTGTTGTAAAATTCGTTTTATAAGCGCATATTTGTTCATTTTTTAATAGTGACAACTTATAACTATATATATAACTATATTGTTTACCGCTACTTTGAATATTGGATCTGAAATTAGCATTAGCATCATTTAATTGCCTGTTTACGATGTTGTACTTTGATAGTCATTGGCTGATAATATTATTTGCCTATTTAGAATTTGCAAACAATGCTTTGCTGAAATTATAATAAGGAGAAAGTCTGAGTGTGCGAAATAAAACCAATTTTCAAGTCTTTTATTACACTTAAAATTAAATCTGAGTAAGTTTGAGCAGCTATATCAGGTTATGTTAGCTATTTTACCGTTTTAAATGCTGCAGTGGATTAAAATGTGTGTCTTGTATCTCTTTTGGTTTGTTATAAAAACTGACAGTGCCAGATATTATTTACTTTACTAGTTTTAGACATTATAGATTGATTCTAGAGAACATTGGTTGTATATCGATAGAAAATAATAATACTGATGAAATGTTTTTGTCCACTGACTCAGATAAAACTGGTTTTCAAGTTTAAAATGGATGGAAATTGATGGTTTTTCTTCCTAAGTACAATATAAATAGTTTTTTTAAAGAAGAAAATAATTAACATCTTTTATTTTTAGCAGGATTTCCAGAAAATACCCACTAAAATGTCATTCATTCATTCAATAAATAAATAAATAAAAGTTTACGTGGCAGAAAATCTTGTTTCAGTCATTTGTAGGTCGCAGAATACTCCTAATGTTCTTTATGTATTTATGTAATTTTTTTTTAGATGCCATTAATCGCAATTGATTATTTGATCGCTCTAATTCAAATGTAATTAATTACCAAATCTGGTACCCATTTAAAATCCTTGTAGTTCAAGATGTTCATCTTTTGGAGAAAGTCTTACTACTTTTAGTTTGGCTGAAATGAATAAAAAAATCTATAAATAATAACTTTATTATTAGTATAATTATTAAGTAATATTATTTTTCAGAACAGATTGGCTTCAGAACAAACACTCTGTTGAACGACACTTGGAAAATATTTGGAAAATAATTAAAAAAAAATCAAATTGACTCAATAAAGTTTAATAATTTGCATTTAAATGTAAGGATTGTTTGATATTTTTGTAAAATGGAAAAATGTTAAATAAATCATAAAAAAAAAGAAACATGTTAATCAGAAAAATATTGGTCATTTTGGATAACTCAAATAAAATCAAACATTCACAACAAATGAAAAACTAAAATGAAACTATCAACAGTCACTGAAAAACTAGCTGAAATAAAATAATAATAATAATAATAATAATAATAATAATAATAATAATAATGATAATAATATGGTGACACGGTGCCACTGCCATCTCATTGCAAGAAAGTCGTTGGTTCGAGTCCCGGCTGGGTCAGTTGGCATATCTGTGTGGAGTTTGCATGTTCTCCTATCTCTATTTATTTATTTTTACAGTAATTATCATTTTAAAGCAGCTTTACAAAAGGGGCACGTTATTGCATTGCAATCAAATTAAGTTATAAGTTACAATCAAATATAAGTTATTATATATAAACACAGTTAACCTGCAGTTATGGTGATGTCTGTGTGTACATGCTTAATGAAGTGTGTTTGTGCGTTCAGTTTGCTGCTAATGCTGTAGGTTATTCTTTCCTGTGCAATGTAGTGTGTAGATGCGCTTTTATATACAAATGCATCCATCAAGAGATGATTATACCCACACAGACATCTTTTTTTATATAAACATAAAACATCTTCTAACTTTTCTTCATTTGCCAAATAAATAAATAAATAAATAAACTATGATCTTTAATATGAAGACGACTGCCTGAATTCTTCATAATGAGTACTTTTATTTAATGCATTTGTATGGTTTAGGATTCATTCATTCATTTTCTTTCGGGTTAGTCCCTTTATTTATCAGGGGTCGCCACAGCGGAATGATCCACCAACTCTTCCAGCATATGTTTTACACAGTGGATGCCCTTCCAGCTGCAACACAGTACTGGGAAACACCCATACACTCTCATTCACACACATACACTACGGCCAATTGAAAATTTTTCCCCCTAAAGCGCATGTCTTTGGACTGTGTGGGAAACCAGAGGACCCGGAGGACAAACACGCCAACATGGGAAGAACATGCAAACTCCACACAGAAATGTTAACTTACTCAGCTACGACTTGAAACAATGACCTTCTTGCTGTGAGGCCACACAATGAATGAATAAGTGAAAATGAATGACAGTTTTGGACAGTTTTGTTTTGGAAGGGCATCCTCTGTGTAAAACATATCTTGGAATATTTGGTGGTTCATTCTGCTGTGGAGACCCTTGATAGATAAAGCGACTACGCCGAATGAAAATGAACGAATTAGTTTTAGTTGAGTTTTTTGTAAACTATTTTGTCTTTGTTTCTATATATTCATTCATTCATTTTCTTGTCGGCTTAGTCCCTTTATTATTCCGGGGTCGCCCCAGCGGAATGAACCGCCAACTTATCCAGCAGGTTTTTACGCAGCGGATGCCCTTCCAGTCACAACCCATCTCTGGGAAATCTGATATATTTAGCTTTAGTTTAGTTTTAGTTGTTCTAGTAATGGTTTTAGTTAACTTTTTATTTTTTGTTTTATATAATTTATTAAGGGGTTTTCACCTTTATTGGGAACAGACAGTGGAGATTTTACAGACAGGAAAGTGTGGGTAGCAGAGATAGGGAAGGATCGGCAAAGGACCTCAAGCCGGGAATTGAACTCGGGTCACCGTGAGCACCTTGATGCTGTGTGTCGACACCCTAACCACTAGACTATTGGCGCTGACGAGTTTTTATTTTGTGAACATTTTTTTTTCTGCTTGTTTCAATATTTTTAGTTTTATTAATTTGTGTCTTAGTAGTAGTTTTAGTTGTTTATGTGAATGTGTTCCTTATATATATATATATATATATATATATATATATATATATATATATATATATATATATATATATATATATATATATATATATATATATATAAGGGTGAATAATTCTGACTTCAACTGTGTGTGTGTGTATATATATATATATATCAGGGCCGGAGTGGGACTCACTTTCAGCCCTGGAGTTTCAAGCCAGACCGGCCCATCTCAGTTCACGACTGACTATATTAAAATAAGGTCATTTACATTCAGTTTATAATGACACTATCACGTCCTTTTCAAGAAAACAGCTGCTTTAGAAATTCAAATGTTCAAAAGCCCTAACAGTATTATATGTCTTAAAAAAAATAATATAAGTTTCCAGGTGAGAATCGAACACGGGTCGGACGGCGTAGTAACGCAACATGTTTACCACTGTTCCACTATAGCGCCAATTCAGGGAGAGAAAAAAAAAGTATTGGACTGTGAACTGCAAGACACGGTAGTTCTTTCTATTGATGGCTTAATTTTTTTCTCCCCTTTTTAGATTTCTGATTAAGCTATGTCAGATTTATTAATGTATTAAATCATCTGATTTTCATTGAGCAGCTGTATTATTCATTAATATTAATTATTCGAATTCGCTGTTTGGGGTCGAATTATGATAGTTAACGTTACATCATCATTAACGTTAGTTCACCTGCAGGCTGCATCTTGCTCACGGGGCTGCGAGAAAATAAATAAGAAGAGCGGCGCTGCGGCAAAATAATAAATAAAAAGAGTGAAGCTATGGTCAAATAAATAAATAAATGAAAAAAGTGCGACTGCTGAGAGTGCAAGCAGCTAGGGACACCGGCCCTCACGGCCAAAAAAACGGACCGGCCCACCGGGAATTCTCCTGGTGCTCCCGATTAGCCAATCCGGGCCTGGTATATATATATACAGTATATATATATATATTATGAGGACATTGGGGACAAGTGTACACAGTTTCCTGTGAGGGTTTGGTTTAGCGGAAGGGAAAGAGAATATGAGCAATTCAATGCAAATGTCAACTTTGCTATGAAAAGTTTCCACCAAAATGGTAAAACCCTATCTAGATTTTTTTTTGTGTAGGCTTGTATTTTACACTGTAAAATTACTCAAATTTAAAAGTTTAAGCAATTATATTTGATTTACCAAAGTCCCACAAGTGCCAGTTTTACATCTGACACATCCATATTCAAGCGTTTCCCTCATAAATGCTAAAAATGTCAAATAAAATCAAATCAACCATGTTTGTTCTATAGAGAGCCGACTCTTATCCTTTTAATTAGAGCAATTTATCATTTTGAGACCAGGCATGATCAGACGGTCTATACCAGATGTCGAATTGGACATTTTAGGTTGACACTTATTTTTATTAAATAACAAAGAATCACCTGAATGTAGTTACTGCCAGACTGCTCTTACCATAAAACATATTCTGTTGGAATGTGGAAGTTTAAATTCCATTAGACAACATTTTTATAAGGAGAGCACTTTGATGGACATTTTTAAAAAGGTACCACCAGGTAGAGTTTTAAATAATTTATCAAAAATAGAACTGAAAAATCATATTTAACTTTGAATAAATTTTGGGGTGAATTTTAACTGTTTATATTTTATATATTTGTCTAAGTAACCTTTTTTTTTTTTAGTGCAATACAAATTTGCTTTTATCATGTAATATTTTATGTATATCCATTTTGCCATGAAATAGCCATAAGTTTCTTATGTGGTAATAAATAAATATTAATCCTGTTGATTAGCATTGTTTCTTATAGCTTGTGCAGTTTAATTTACAGAATTTCTACAAAGTATGTTGTATACCGTAAGCTGGCAGACTTTTTGGCCACATCCATAACACATGCTTATTTCCTTCATTCGAAATAGAAGAAATGTTTACAGATCAATATTTTCTGATGCCATAACTCTGTTTAGTTGTGGAAAATGTAAGCAGATGTCTGAATATGATGTTAACATGTTTATTCTTTCTATGTGCATTTATGATTTGAGATTTTACTGCAAATGTCACATCCATAATGCTGAAATTGCTCCGTTTGTACAGTTAAAAACACAATGGAAACTATGGAATGTCCCCACAACTCACAAAAGCAAGCCTGTGTGTTTGTGCATTCTTCAGGCGCAGTGATGGTGAACAGCCAGGTCCCGGGCGGTGTGTGTGTGTCCCGCTCGTGTGCCGGCTGCGGGGGCCGAATCTCGGACCGGTTCCTGCTGTTCTCCATGGAGCGGTACTGGCACTCGCGCTGCCTGAAGTGCTCCTGCTGTCAGGCTCAGCTGGGGGAGATCGGCTCCACGTGCTACAGCAAGAGCGGCATGATCCTCTGCAGGACCGACTACATCAGGTCAGACACAGGCTTTGTGGATGGCACACAGGCAGGGGTGTAGTTTGTGGGGTGGATAGGGAGGAGGTAACACTTCCGATTACAACCGCCCATTATCTACGTGTAAAAATGGTCATTTATTAAATCAAGCGGGTGCACAGTGGCTCAGTGGTTATCACAGCTAGAAAGTCTCTGCTTCGAGTCCCGGCTGGAACAGTTGGCATTTTTTGTGTGGAGTTTGCATGTTCTCCTCATGTTGGTGTGGGTTTTCTCTGGGTGCTCCGGTTTCCCAAAGACACGCGCTATAGGGGAATTGGGGAAACTAAATTGTTTATAGTGTGTATGGGTGTTTCCCACTACAGGGTTGCGGCTGGAAGGGCATCAGCTGTGTAAAACATATACTGGATAAGTTGGCGGTTCATTCCACTGTGGCAACCTCTGATAAATAAAGGACTAAGCCAAAGGAGAACGAATGAATAAAATTAAATCAAGCACACCAGCACTTTTAAAGCCCCCTAGAGTGTCCCGAAGCGTAGTATGTTGAAATGTGCATGCTAATGGTTCCTGGATGGTTGACGATTACCTGTAGATATTCAAGTGTAGATCTGTCTGTACTCTAACCGCTAATATTGCTCACGATTCAAAACGTGCTGGATGTGAACTTGATTAGAACTACAAACTGGGGTAAAAACTGTAAACAAACTACAAAAATGGCGGACACACAAGACTAACCGTAAAGTAAAAGAAGGCTTCGGTAAAGTTGAGTGAAGTACTATTAATTTATAATTACCTACTGTTAAAGTACTAATTAATATCTAGCCAACTGGAATATATTTAATATATCAATAATAATAATAATAATAATATAATATAATAATAATTTAATATTTAATATAATATAATAATTAATATAATATATAATTAATATAATAATTTAACATATCAATAATAATAATAATAATATATTTAAATATTTAAAAAAACTCCAGGATGACACAAGTTTTCATTTTTCTAGAACAGTGGATCTTAAACTGTGGTAACAGGCTTCCTTCTAGTGGTACACGGAGAAATCCAATATCAATGTCATATGTACATGCAACATATATTAACATATATTGGCATATATACTAACCCTATATTAAAAAATTTATCAAAAATAGTTTATATATATTAATATGATGACATATAGCCTATATTTCTGAGGTCCAAGCAACATTTCCAGGTTTTGAGGAATAGGATACTATAGGTTAACACTTTACATTTAAATACAGGATTTTTTTTTACTTTAAGAACAGTAGCCTACTGTTTTTAATGAACTTTTAAATGCAAGTTTTAATTTAAACGTTGACATTTTATTTAGTTTGTTTGTTCATTTTTTTTTACATATAAGCACAGTAGAGTGTTAATGTTCAAGCTGTTTATAATGTTTAACGTGGCTGATAATAATATATATTCTTAATAATAGTAGTTAATCTGTCACGATTTTAAATTGCAGCATTGTAGCTGCTTTACTCGGGCTACCACGCTACTGTATTTCCTGTATTCATTATAGTGCTGTATTTGGTCATTATAGTGGTACTTGGAGGGACAGTTTTTTTTTCTGAGGTGGTACTTGGTGAAAAAAGTTTGAGAACCACTGTTCTAGAACACAGATGCCCATAGTAGGGCCCATGGTAGCCTTAAGCCGCCACTGAACACAGCATTTGGACACGAGTGTCCGAATACGCCCCCTTGTGGCAGCCGCACAGAATTCTCAGTTCTGACGTGCACCATGGGAGAGAAGCTGTTCTCGCTGTGTCCGAAATAAGAATGCGAAAGCAATTCTCCGTGGTTGAATGAATGAATGAATACTAGAAACTCTAAACTCTAAAAATAAATGCTATATACGCTAAATATATCGGAGGTAATGTGGAGACAACATAAAACATTATATTTTTATTACTTTATTACCTACATTTATGAATAGAAATGTTTTTTTTTTAAACAACAAAATAAAGTCCTAATTCTCATCTCGCGCACACGGACCTGCTTGAACAACACTGGAATACATCGCATCCAGTCGGCCGGTCGCAAACGGTGTAGTTTAAATATTTCAACGGATCCGCAGCTCAATTGGGATCCGAATTTACCGCATACGAAGATGATCGGAAATCCACGCAGCTCCCGGACTACTCTCCACAGTTTGCCGTTTGTCATGTGCAGTGGAAAGGAGGCTTTAGATTTGGCCCGCCATCCCATCTGAGAAGAGAGGGAGAATGGTGGTTGGGGCGAATGCCTTTGATAGAGATCTTTCATTCATTTCCTTTTTAGCTTAGTCCCTTTATTAACCAGGGTTCGCCACAGTGGAATGAACCGCCAACTATTCCAGCATATGTTTAACGCATTGGATGCCCTTCTTGCTGCAACCCAGTACCGGGAAACACCCATACACACTCATTCACACACATACACTGCCAGTTTAGTCCATCAATTCCCCTATAGCGCGTGTGTTTGGACTGTGGGGGAAACCAGAGCACCCGGAGGAAACCACACAAAAAAGGCCAACTTACCCAGTCGGGACTCGAACCAGTGCCCTTCTTGCTGTGAGGCCACAGTGCTAACCACTGAGCCACGATGCCGCCCTAAATTTGACATTTAGAAACTATAAATGCATCAGAAAGATAGAGTTATATTAGACATTCATTCATTCATTCATTCATTTTCTTTTCAGCTTAGTCCCTTTATTAATCTTTGAACGCCACAGCGGGATGAACCGCCAACTTATCCAGCATATGTTTTACCCAGCGGATGTCCTCCCAGCCGCAACCCATCACTGGGAAATATATTAGATATAATTAAGCAAAATTACAAATGCCAAACCTTCTCATGCGCTCCTCAAATACCACACATGATTTAGTTTTCACCACTAATAACGAGTGCGACAGGCTTTTAACTCCTCCTGTATTTCTTCACCTCCACATTTCATTCTGACCCACCCAAAAGAATCGTAATCGTTTTAACAAAGACGCGAGCCGATAATGAGACCGTTCGAGTCTCCACAGTCATTTGCAATTCAAATAGCGCAGGCAAAAGTTGTGTGAAGCTGTAGTTGTCACGCTATGCTGACGAGCAGTTTTGCTCTTGTGTTGATTTGCATTGTGCTCATTTGCATGATGATGATGATGATGATGATGATGATGCATCGTCTCCTGCTCCCACAGAGAACATCATAACTCTGGTGTTTAACAAGCGGCTCTGTGGGAAATCACAATGTGTGTGTGTGTGTGTGTGTGTGTGTGTTTCAGGTTGTTCGGGCACACTGGAGCATGCAGTGCGTGTGGTCAGTCCATTCCTGCCAGTGAAATGGTCATGCGGGCGCAGGGAAACGTTTACCACCTTAAGGTTGGTTACGGAAAGCATGATTTAGAAATTCAAAAGAAAAACTATATTTCAAGCAGAAATTGACCTGTCCTTTGTCATATTTTACAGCAAATTAGAAACACCTGATTAAAAAGTCTCACAAGGTCCAAAAGTTGCACTGATAAAAACTGCTTTAGTGTAAAAGTCAGATTTAATTTAATTTTGCATTTTAAATTTAATTTAAACGTAATTATTTTAAATAAATGTAATTTTAATAATCATAATAATCATAATGATCATAATAATAATCATCATCATGATAATAATCATAATAAAGAATAATTAATAATAATAATAATTATTGTGACTATTTTTTATTCCATTTTAATTTAATATTAATTAAATTTAATTCTATTTTATTATTTAATTAAAATGTAATTGTTTAATTAAAATAGGCAACTGGTAGCTCTAAATAATAATAATAATAATGATAAATTGCAAAATTAACATACAACAAATTTACAACAAGCAATGCAACTTGTGACTATTTTAAAATCTATTTTAATTAAATTTTATATTTTAATTTAATTACAATATATTATTTAATTAATATAATTATTTAATTAAAACAGGCAACTGGCATCCCTAAATATTATTATTATTATTATTAATTTTATTATTATAATGAATAAGCTCTAAATATTATTAATAATAATAATAACAACAACAACAGCATATTTCATGTACAACAAGCAATGCAACTTGTGACTGTTTAATTCTATTTAAATTTTATTAATTCGAATTTTTACATTTTCTATTTTCTATGAATTTATTTTAATTTAAAAACATTTTATTATTTAATTAAAACAGGCAACTGGCAGTCCTAAATATTATTATTATTATTATTATTAGTAGTAGTAGTAATAATAAAAATTAATTAATAAATTAATAATAAAAACGGCACAATTCGCAATGCAACTTGTGGCTATTGTTATTTCTTTTTAAAATTGTCTTTATTTATTTATTTATTTTGTTTAAATGTTAAAATAACTGATACAATTTTTGTCACATTTTAATATTACATTTTTATTATTTATTATTATTATATTTAAATTTATTTAAATATTTAATCACAACTGGCTGCCTAATAATAATAATAATAATAATAATAATATATATATTTAATATATATAGATATTTCTTTCTCTTCTCTGGTCCAGTGCTTCTCCTGTGCAACGTGCAGAAACCAGTTGGTCCCCGGGGACCGGTTCCATTATGTAAACGGCACCATATTTTGTGAACACGACCGTCCCGGAGCAGCACTTCTCAACACTCACCTGCAGAGCAACCCAGTCCTGCCCGACCAGAAGGTGAGTGAAGGTGCTTAATTCTGATTGGCTGGTAAGCATTCTCAGATGTGCAGTTATTTTCAGATACATGCACACACATAAAATAGTTCCGGCAAGTTAAGAGCTGCTCCATATCACTACGCTCAGTTATTGCACAGCTACAACATTCAAACACCACAGCAAAACACAGCTCAAGGCTTTGGAGGAGATGTGGAAGAGACTAGTGCTGCACACGGGAGCAGTTTGAGAATTTCTGTGTGGAGTTTGCATGTTCTCCCTATGTAGGCGTGGGTTTCCTCCGGTTTCCCCCACAGTCCAAACACATGCGCTATAGGGGAATTGATGAACTAAATTAGCTGTAGTGTATGTGTGTGTGTGTGAATGAGTGTGTATGGGAGTTTCCCAGTACTGGGTTGCAGCTGGAAGGGCATCCGCTGCATGAAACATATGCTGGAATAGTTGGCGGTTCATTCCACTGTGGCGACCCCTGATAAATAAAGGGACTAAGCCTCAGAAAAAGCAACAGTACCAATAAGTTTTCCAAATAATTCAGCAGTCCATTGTCAAATAAGTGATTTTTAGTACTATGACATCTTATCGGAGGCAATCTGACTTGACAGTGGACTAAATAAAGCTTATTCAAGTAAAGTGTCCTCCTCCCTCTTGTGTGTTGTAGGTTTGCTGAAGGACTCTTCATCTCTGCTCCTCTCATGCACTTATTTTTACAGCCTAAAATTCACACGCAGACTCGATTGAATGAGACGCTCCTTCGGGCTGATGGAAGCATTTCTGTATCTCAGACTTCAGATGAAGCCGCGGCGGATCCTGCAGTATCTCTCATGCTGATATCGTGGCCCCTGAAAACAGAAGTAGCGTGTCTATTTTCACACAGGATATCCTGCCAGAATGGCGTCTAACCTCGCAGAGAAACCTTCAGCGCTCGCTTGTGTTAAACTCTGCTCACTTTGTTTTCAATTTCATGTCAGATTTGTTTGAAGCAGAATTTTCATTGAGAGAATGTAGAGTTGAAGTCAGAACTACTCGCCCTTCTGTACGTATTTGTCCACTATTTTTGATTTTTTTTCAACACAAATCTTAATAGTTTTAATAACTCATTTCTAATTACTGATTTCTTTCTCTTTGTCATGATGACAGCACATAATATAAGACTAGACATTCTTCAAGACACTAGTGTTCAGATTAAAGTGACATGTAAAGGCTTCACTAGGGTAATTAGGGTAAAGTTAGGGTAATTAGGCAAGTCATTGTATAACAGTGGTTTGTTCTGGAGACAATCCAACACTAATATTGCTGAAGGGGGTTAATATTATTGAGCTTAACATGGCTTTAAAACAATTAAAAACTGTTTTTCTTCTAGCCGAAATAAAACAAATCAGACTTTCTCCAGAAGAACTAATATTAGAGGAAATACTGTGAAAAACTCCTGAATCTGTTCAACATCATTTGGGAAATATCTAAAAAAAGAAAATCACAGGACGGTGAATAATTTTGACTTCTACTGTATATTTGAAGTAGGGATGAGGCAAATTTGAAATTGAGATAAATGTCAAAAGTCTTACAAAATTACTTTAGATTATTAACTAAAAAATAAATAATATTGCAAACCCATTTTGGTTTCGGTTTTCTGCCTAGGGCAGGGTTTTTCAAAGTCTACGACAGTGGGCCTCCCTTTTGACACAACTTATCCATTGGCGCCCCCGTCCTCCCAAACACGCACGCACACACGCGCACACACGCACACACAAAATTCTGGAGGTTTTCCTGCTACCTCATCATGCTTGGTTTCAAGGTGTCGCCGAAGTTTAGCGGGTCTCATGCTGTCATTAGCCAAAATATCTTGACAAACCACACATAAAGGTCGTGGTTCATCAGCTGGTCCTGTTCACGTGAATCCTAAACTCAAATACTGATCATCATATCGTCGTCTTTTGGGTTTAAGTCCTGAACTTGAAGGCTTTGAATCGGGGGGTCTCAGAAACCGATCCATTGTATTAGCAGGCATATACCTGTATTGGCGGGCTTGCCAAACAGAAACGAATTCACAGCTATGGCCTTCTGGGTAAAAAAGGTTTTGTTATTTTTGACGTATATTTTTTTTTAGCTTTGTTTAATTAAAATGTTTAAAAATAATAAAAAATACATATAATAATTAAACTTAATAATTATATTTTTATTATATTATATTTTTCCCGCGCCTCCCCTGACATGCTCTGGCGCCCCCCAGGAGAGGCGCGCCTCACACTTTGAAAACCCCTGGCCTAGGGCATTCAGAATATCCCAACCTAGGCTCATTGCAGATTGTACTCAGGTCTACATATCTGGGAACAGCGACATGCATAACCAGAGGTACGTCTGCTCGCAGTCTTTGTTTTTGCAAATCCACCAGAGGCCGCTGTGTGCACTTTTTGAAGATCTCGAATTTCTCTCGCGCATCCTCTTCTTGTGTAAATCGACCAGAGGGCGCAATATACACTTTAGCCCACCAGGGGGTGCATTTCCCAAACAACGATGTAACTCGCGGCTGAACTATCACATCATCGTTTGGGAAAAGAACGAAGTAGTGACGAGTGTTTCCCAAAACTCGTAGATTTTCTGTCGCAGATCCATCGCTTGAACCACGTTATAGCGTAAAATATCGGTTATAGTAGTTTGTCGCATTTGATTTTTAAAGGTTTGTTAAATAAATTAACGCAACAATGCTCATTTAAATATTCATTTGGATATGAATTAAAAACTATGCAGATATAACCCTCTCACGATTAAAAAAAACTCTTATATCTCTGCTTCTACGTCCATCATTCTCATCAAAAGAGCACGCAATGCTCCGTAAACTCTTTGAAACAGACAAACTCTGGAACATGGCCTGCTCCGGAGCAGGTTATCTTCAGGGAGTAAGGTGCTAAGGTTAGTTATCATACCCTAAAAGTTACCCCCGTATCCGGAACCGAATGCTGAGGTTATCCAGCTACTTACTCTTAAACTTAACCTGCTTTCTGGAATACCCCCCAGAGGTCTAGTCGCAGGCATAAAAGTTTGCGATGCAGTTTGCGAATGTTCGTTGGAACGACTGATTTGCTAAACGGCAAATCAACAAACTTTGTTTGTAACGACGGAACTTGCAACCTTAGTTGGCTAATGATGGTTTTCGGAAACACACAGCAGGCCAGCTTGCTGTCAACTGGCTGACCAACTGACCCACCCTCCCCCTTCCCTTAACCCAACCCATAGTGTTTTCAAAAGCAGTCTAGAAAAGAAAAGGCTGTCGCGGCTGCATGATTTCACCACATTTTTAGCCTGTTGTTTATTTATTCACTTTATTTTTTATCATTTGTTTTACCTGGTTTCCGGAACCGTTCTTCACCAGACTCGAACTCCATCGTTGCTGCCAACTCTGCATCCCAAGTCCACCACCGTACCCGGTGAGCTACTGGGCAAACTGGTAACAGCAGAAAAGCTGTCCATATGGAGGTAAACAGTCAGCTGGTAACGTAAAAAGGAACAGAAGCCGTTGGCAGCGTCACACCTCCCTGTAGTGTTCGTTTTAAAGCCGAAATGCAGCCTGACATACCTCTGGGTACATAATTCACATGCTCCAGGAATGTAGACAGGAGTAGGTATCCACAGTGAGCCTGTGTTTCAATATTTGGTTTAGGCCCACAGTATTTATTTCAGTGCATGCTTAGTTTCACGAGTCGAAAGAGGCTGAATTTGCTTATTTTATACACCGTCAAGCCTGAAACGACCCATACCCCTTGACAAATTCTGACTATGTTCAAATGTAAATAAAAGCTAAAAATAGTTTTTTCCACAGCGATGCCTCTTGTACATTGTCTTATTATCTTTTGGGAGAGGTCTGTGTCATTTCCACTTAAAAAACAACAATTTCAATGCCTCATTCACACTAGCAGGGACTTTGTAGCTGCCTGTCACTCTGGCTGGCGCCCTGCTGCTAACGCAGGTCTGTGTAGCACAGAGAATGCAAGCAGCCACTGCAGGAGCTGAAAGAAGGTCATGTGAGCTCTACTGGTGCTCCTATTGGCTGTCGCTCAAAGTCGCTCTTGATTTGCATAAAGTTGAAGGATTCTCAACTTTGTCATGTCCCTCGACACGCCCACCTGGTCGCCAGCGGTCGATGTCGCTCACATAGACTTAGGGTCGCAGGAATTTGCTCGCTCTCTGTTGAAATGAACGGTTGATTTGCTGCTGCGAGTGTGAATGAGGCTCAAGTTAGAATTTACCTGCTAAAAAATCCATCTTAAACCAGCCTAGGCTGGTTGGCTGGTTTTAGCTGGTCGACCAGGCTGGTTTTAGAGGGGCTTTGGCCACTTCCAGGCTGGTTTCCAGCCATTTCCAGCCTGGTCTTAGCTGGTCAGGCTGGAAAATGACCAGCTAAATCCAGCTAAAACCAGCTTGACCAGCCTGGTTTAAGCTGGACATAGCTGGTTTTGGCTGGGCTCCCAGCCTGGCTAGGCTGGTCAAGCTGGTTTTAGGTGGTCATCTCCCTGCCTAACCAGCTAAGACCAGGCTGGAAATGGCTGGAAACCAGCCTGGAAGTGGCCAAAACCCCTCTAAAACCAGCCTGGTTGACCAGCTAAAACCAGCCAACCAGTCTAGGCTGGTTTAAGCTGGATTTTTCAGCAAGGTTAACAGGGGTGTGAATAATCATAAATATATTTTTCTTGTGTCAAAGAGAAAAATGAGTTAGTTTCACTAAATTTGGTCTTTTTTTTTCAATAGCTCAGTTCACACTGGAGTAATTTTTCAAACCAAGCATACAATTTAATTTGTTTTATTGTTATTTTTATTATTGTTATTTTTACTTAGTTTTTATCTTAAATGTCCAATCACAAGGATTTTATTTTCACATCTAGGCCAAGTAATGCTAAATGTGAACGCACCTTTTCTCACGTGCAAAATTGGTAATGGAAAATGTTTCACTCTTGCATTAAACACACAGGTGGATTACGATAACAACGTTTTGCGGTACGGTAGTAAATGCTACTGTATTTTAACGTCAGAATAAAGTAAATGGGGTCAGTTTTGATTTCACATTGCTTATAATGTCAAAATATATATATCTTCTGGACATCGTTCAGGATGTAGAGTTGTAAATATGTTTTTATAACAGTACTTTCTGTAATGCTTGAATATCTGCTCAGCGTGTGATGTCTGTTTATGCTGTAATTATCCAATAAATGCAAAATGCAACAAAACCCCGATGTGAATAATTAATTTGTTGTCTTTTACTATTATTACTGCTTTATTGAAAGGCCTTTCACTGTTGTCTGCTCAAAAATAAATGTGCTGTGACAAAAAAATCCCCTAAAATTAATAAGACATTCAGCAATACAGTAACTAAGCAATAATACTAAACTTTCACAGCTGTCACAATTCAAGTGAATAAGATGTTTTATTTGAACTTACATGCGGGACTTTTATTTTGAAAACGCAACCGCAGATTGTTTACTATGCAAAGTGCAAGATTTGCAGACTTTACATTTATACAGCTCCACTCAGAAGAAGCATAAGGTATGTTTTATTGTATCTTATGTTGATTTATCGTGTGTATTGTGAACTTTGAAGTGTCTGTTTCAACAAACAAGTGTAGACTTCTGAATCGTGTCAAATCACTCAGCTCAACCGTCATCCGTTTATGCAGATGAAGTCTCGGCGATTTTCTTTGTAGCTTAATTAATGCATCTCTATTGGTCTCTTTAGTCAATTTTAATTATAATTTAGCCTTCATCTATACTTCATGAGCAAATGAGTGTAACATTACTCTGGGTTTATATCTGTCTGTGTTGAGCGTACATCATTTCCTATGCAAGAAAAAAGAACATTAGCAAAGACCCAATATGAACAAAAAGGGTTCCATAAATAAAATTTCAGCATTTTAAACAAGTTTAAATGATTTACACTAAGAAAGAGTTTTACATGCAATATAATTGTTATAGTCTTTTAAAGAGTTCACATATAAATCAAAAGTCCTTTCTGAAAATATAAAAGTAAGGGTGTTTCTTTGAAAATGTACATTTATGGATGTAAAATTTAGCCATTGAGCATAAGCATGGGACGACAACCATTATTAAGGTATACCATTGTTGGGAAAAGTCAAGGTTTTAAAACCGTCAAAATGTTCTATACCGTTCCTAAGGTATGTGTAAGATTTTTTATTTACTTTTTTTGTTTGTAGTTTTTTAGGATAACAGTATCTTCAGCAGAAAAGAAATTTTAAGATTTTGAAAAATGGTAAACAATCAGTCTTTGAAACAAATCACAACAGCAGAAGTCAAAAATTAATTTAGCATGACACGTTATAGTGTTCCAAAATATTATAAATGTTGCTCAAAATAAAACATATACTGTGTTCAAAAGTGAAAAAAAAGGTTTTGTGTTTTTTACCCAGACATTTAAAAATAATATTTTTAGAGCAGTAATCGCAGATATCTAAGGTTATCATGTCGGATTCTTATACTAACCCATGCCTAATTGAACGTACATCATGCAGTGTGTTTGTGTGTGAGAGCTGGAGCAGGGTTGTTGCTAGAGCGGATACGTTTGCGGCCGGAAGTTAACGCAAATTATTTATATTATTTATTAAATTTCTCATTTGTTGTATTTTATTAACGTCTACCCCAACCCTAAACCCAACCGTCACAGTAATGTAAAAACTGTAGTTGTACCGAGTATTAGTTATTTTATCTATTAAATTACCCAATAAAATGTATTTTTAACGCCTACCCCCACCCCAACCCTAAACCCAACCCTCACAGTACTGTGAAAATATTAATTATTGTTATACAGTGTCATTAAAAAATGCTGCTTTATTAATGTGCATATCGCACTTCCGGCCGGCCGCATATCCGATCTAGACTTTACCCTGGAGCAGAGCTCATTAATATTCACGACACAATCCATATATGGTCAATCATGGACCTTCACGCCCTATTCACACGGGGCTTCAGCGTCATCGCTTGACTGAAGGCGTGTCTGAAGTTGGGGCTAAAGCGATCGTCATAGCAGCGTCAGCCAATGAAATTTAGTCAGCAATAGGCCACTGTCTAGCTGGTGTATTTGCATACAGTGATCTGATTGGCTGACGCTTCCGTCGGCGCTTGAAAAGTTGAGCTAGTCCCAACTTCTACAGCGAGGAATGCTCTGAAGTGGCGCCGACGGATCCACAATGAGATCAGCAATGCCTGACGTCACTCATTCAAAGTGAATGGGAAATGTTGACGCTGACGCCCCGTGTGAATAGGGCGTGTCAGGTTCGATGGGTATTTTATGGAGTAATAAATGAGCTTATAAAACCATTTCTGGACATTTTTTAAAAACTTACCGAAGCCTACTATGTAGACATCAGTGTTGTACTAATGTAGTATATGGCACATTTGACAGTGACCTTTATTGACATTTTAATCATTTTAAATAATATAATGCATAAGAGATGATATTCAGAGATTTAAGCCTGTATTGATGAACTAAATTGGCCGTTGTGTATAAGTGTGTGTGAATGAGTGTGTATGGGCCCAGCAGACACCCAACATCATAAGACTAAGTAATATTGGGTTAGATTTAAGTCGCCAGCGTCTAATAATGACGTCAAATGACATTGGTATTTGGTTGATTTTAGGTTGTGTTGGAAAATCAACATCGAGCCAACAACTTAAACCAGCGTCATAGTGTTGCCCAATACTGGCATTTATTTGTCATGTTTGGCAACCAAAATCCAATCTGACAGACGTCATAGTGGTAACGTCCACACAACGTCAAGCTGTCCCATCATTAGACGTTGATATTTGTTTGATTTTAGGTTGTGTTGGAACATCTGTCTGACGTTGGGTTCTGACGTCAACCTGATTTTCATTTCCAAACAAAATGTAACGTCCCATGACGTTGGGATACAGTGTAAATCTGACGTCATGTTGGCGTCCTCTGCCTGCTAGGGGTGTTTCCCAGTGCTGGGTAGCAGCTAGAAGGGCATCCACTGTGTAAATAATACCACAGGTACCCAGTACTGGGAAATAGTACTGGAATAGTTGGCAGTTCATTCCACTGTGGCGACATCTAAAGTAGAGACTAAGCCGAATGAGTTTAACTAGGGCAAAATCAAAACCTCGATTAATTGAACATTTTGAACTCGATTACGATGAATAAATAGTTATCGAAACAGACTTTCGAATGTACTTTCCGATTAATCGTTCAGCCCTAATTGTAACTTAATTTGGTTGTGATAGACTGTGCACCTTTTGTAAAGCTGCTTTGAATCAATAGTTATTTATAAATAAACTTGAATTGAATTGAATTATCTGCTCAGCATGTCTATATTACCCAATAAATGCGAAATACAACATGTTCTGCCTTTTTTTATTTGCCCGTGCATTGTTTATGGCTGTTTTTCTGCCGGTTATTAGCCGTGGTCTCGGCGGTGCAGACCTGATTACCCAGAGGGTTGGCATGAATAGGGCTTGAGCTCGGACCATTACAGAAGCAATTAAATGTGAGCGTGGAGTGTGTGCAGGTTCACAACTCTCCGCTCTGATCCCCGTGTTTGAATTTAATAAGGACTAATCTGCCGCCTAGTTAATTAAGAGGCAGTCGCTCCTTTCCGTTGGCTGCCTCAAAACAATCACACGCGTTAAATGTTTACCATGTCGCAATTAAAGCAGGCGACATAGCAGAAGTTTTCACCCCCCCCCCTCCGCTTCCCACAACCTCCTGCCCTTCAGCAAAAGACACGTATACAAACTATAGTGGGAAACCAACCGCTCTTCTCACTTCTCAGACGTTTAATTGACATCCTGAATTATTTATTTGACTTCTTTCCCTCAGAAATCAACTCAAAATCAAACACTGACTCTCTCCTTCTGTTCAAATCCATACTCAAAAACCCTCATTCATTCATTCATTCATTCATTCATTTTCTTGTCGGCTTAGTCCCTTTATTAATCCAGGGTCGCCACAGCGGAATGAACCGCCAACTTATCCAGCAAGTTTTTGCGCAGCGGATGCCCGTCCAGCTGCAACCCATCTCTGGGAAACATACACACACACACTCATAAACTCAAACACAACGGACAATTTAGCCTACCCAATTCACCTGTACCGCATGTCTTTGGACTGTGGGGGAAACCGGAGCACCCGGAGGAAACCCACACGAACGCAGGGAGAACATGCAAACTCCACACAGAAACGCCAACTGAGGTGAGGTTCAAACCAGCGATTTCCCTACCTAAAAACCTCATTCATTCATTTTCCTTCCGCTTAATCCCTCTATTTATCAGTGGTCACCACAGCGGAATGAACCACCAACTATTCCAGCATATGTTTTAGACAGCGGATGCCCTTCCAGCTACAACTCAGTACTGGGAGACATCCACACACACTCATTCACACACACACACTCATACACTAAGGCCAGCTTAGTTCAGAGAAAATGCAAACTCCACACAGAATTGCCAACTGAGCCAGCCGAGGCTCGAACCAGCAACCTTCTTGCTGTGAGGCGAACATGCTAACCACTACGCCACCATGCAGCCAGCTACATTAATATAATAAGTGTCTATTTTATTCAACATATAGTTTAATGAAAGTTACAGTTTTAGGTGTCTCTCACATTGTCCCTCAGTGACATTAATATAGTGTAGAATGCTTTTAATAATAATTTAGTGTCCATTTTATTCAGCATGCAGTTTGTCATGTCTTATTGCCTTATTTCTCTGTTAAAATGTAACGTAATAGTTGCTTTCCCTGGTGATTAGTTACTGTTATAGACCATTTTGAGGGATGTAAACAAAAACAATGGTCCTAATGTATTTCCTGTTTTACATTTGTAATTTCTACAGCTTCTGAAAATCCAAAAAGAGCTGCATATTGATAAATAATGAGTATAAAAAAAAGTATTGCTAAATAAAAAAAATAGTATTGATAAATAATGTTATGATGGCTGTTTAAACATTAAGTTATGATTAAATTGCGTCTTGTTATGAAATAGTTAGATAACAAGCAGGAAATGTTCTTCCTGCTGCGCCACCGTGTCACCCAGCATAAAGGTTTTAATAACTAATTTCTTTTTTTTAATGATTTTCTTCTTTTCTTTGCAAAAAATGCAGCTGAATCTCATGTACAGATCCTTAACATAAAAGCAGAACAATGCAAAATAATTAAATACAGTAAATAACCTCCTATAAATTGAGTAAATAAACCAACTCAAAACACATACAAAAAAAGAGGGTGGAGGTTGCCAATATCATAGTCTTAGTTATTATTTTGTCTCATGTTGCGTATACTTGACGATACAGATGAAAACTAAATTATTTATCTTCCTGTGAAATTTTTTTTTTTTTTGTCAAATTTCTTTCTGCTATTTCAACACATTGTAAACTTTTAACAAACTAGATTTACTAATTATGTGTTAGTTAAAGCTACATTTCAATAGGATAATACCATGTACACACACACACACACACACACACACATATATATATATATATATATATATATATATATATATATATATATACAGGCACACACACACAAACACTCCTAGGCCACTTTATTAGGTACACCTTACTAGTTCTAGTACAAAACTGCCTTAATCCTTCGTGGCGTAGATTCAACAAGCTACTGGAAATATTCCTCAGAGATTTTGCTCCATATTGACATGATAGCATCACACAGTTTCTGCAGATTTGTCGGCTGCACATCCATGATGCCAATCTCCCGTTCCACCACATCCCAAAGCTGCTCTATTGGATTGAGCTCTGGTGACTGTGGAGGCCATTTGAGTACAGTGAACTCATCGTCATGTTCAAGACACCAGTCTGAGATGATTGAGCTTTATGACATGCTGCGTTATCCTGCTGGAAGTAGCCATCAGAAGATGTGTACACTATGCCTCAAGGTTGGACGTGTTGTGTGTTCAGAGATGCTCTTCTGCAGAGCTCGGTTGTAACGAGTGCTTATTTGAGTTACTGTTGCCTTTCTATCAGCTGGAACCAGTCTGGCCATTCTCCTCTGACATCATCAAGGCATTTGCGCCCACAGAACTGCCACTCACTGGATGTTTCCTCTTTGTCTGAGCATTCTCTGTAAACCCTAGAGATGGTTGTGCGTGAAAATCCCAGTAGATCAGCAGTTTCTGAAATACTCAGAGCAGCCTGTCTAGCACCATCAACCATTCTACGTTCAGAGTCACCTAAATCTCCTTTCTTCCCCATTCTGATGCTCGCTTTGACCTGCAGCAGATCGCCTTGACCATGTCTACATGCCTAAATGCGTTGAGTTCCTGCCATCTGATTGGCTGATTAGAAAATTGCAGTTGGACAGGTGTGCCTAATAAAGTGGCCAGTAAATGTATAATTACCTTTCTCTGTAAGACAGCACTTGGGAAATATTTGAATAAGAATTAAAATTTCACAGGCTAATAATTTTGCATTAATCTGTATATAAGAAGCTAGCAAGCATTGATCATATTTAAAAAAGTCTAATTAATGCAACCAAAAGCGCCATGAGAGTCATAAAATCTATATGTTCATGATTAGCGAGCACTAAAATGTCAACTTAATGCACTTTTAAACAAATAAATAAATAAAAGCGCTCCCTGATGTCGGTGTAGGTGCTGATACGGCATCAATTATTTATTTCGCATCGGATTGAAAAGCATCAGGCAAATTCATTAACGTATGCAAATGATCACAATTGCAATTATCTTCATATCTTGATAAGTAAGGAAATCAAAACCTCGGCACAATTTGAATCCCACTGTGCCTCAACTTACACTCCGCATTCAAACCAATCAAGCTTCATCTGCATATTCCTAATTAACCGCGCATATTCACATGCCAATTAGAGGCTCTGAGAGAAAGAAAAAAAAAACGGCCTCTTAGTCAACAGGCATTATCCTCTATCAGGGAAAAGTTTGCAGGTGTATGAATTGCTACGCGGCTTCTGTCATGGAAAAAGTGTTTATATTCACTAATTAATCATATTAACACATGCAAATGAGTCTAATTGGCTGAGTTTCCATGCCTCACGCTGTGAGAAAGTGGGAAAGGGAAGAGTGTGGATATTTTTACCAGCTAACAACCATTTACAAATGCTTTATTTTCATCTCTCTTAAGTTCGCTATCTAAATAGCGCATGCATAAGGCTGCTGTCTTCTATTTTAAAGGGGATCCATTATGCAAAAATCTCTTTTATAAGGGGTTAAAACCAATGACTGTTTAAAATATGGATGATGCGGTAGCAACTTTGCCATTGAACGCTCTAAAGGCAAAAAACCTCATGATGGGCACAAACTGTCGGAAAAGACTGCTGAAATTGGAGCCTGGGCATGCACAGAAGGGGCTACCTGAGGTGGAGTCAAGCGTCCAACCAAACGCTTGTATGTCGAATCATCCACGCCCCCTGAACTTCTGATTTGTCCACCCGTATCTGCAGTATAAAAAAGGCTCGCTACTATAAATACAAGCACTTACATTTAATACACGTAATAATACACGATTTAAAAACTGTGCGATGTAAGCTGTTATCATTTAATAAAACAATATACAGTTGAAGTCAGAATTATTCGCCCTCCTGTTTATTTTTTTTCCCAATTTCTGTTTAACAGAGAAGATTTCTTCAACACATTTATAATCATATTAGTTTTAATAACTCATCTCTAATAACTGATTTATTTTATCTTTGCCATGATGACAGTATATAATATTAGAGTAGACATTCTTCAAGACACTTCTATACAGCTTAAAGTGACATTTAAAGGCTTAACTTGGTTAATTGGGTTAACTAGGCAGGATAAGGTAACTAGGCAAGTTATTAATGATGGCTTGTTCTGTAAACTATTAAAAATAGCATAAAGGGGCTAATAATTCTGACCTCAAAATGGTTCTTAAAAAATTAAAAACTGCTTTTACTCTAGCAGAAATAAAACAAGTAAGACTTTCTCCAGAAGAAAAAATATTATCAGACAAACTGTGAAAATCTCCTTGCTCTGTTAAACAACATTTGGAAAATATTTAAAAAAGAAAAAAAATTAAAAGGGGGCGAATAATTTTGATTTCAACTATGTTGGACTGCAAAGTAAACGATCTTTCATACACTCCAGCCGGAGTTAGACTCAGCTACGAGCACAAATAAATATGTCTCTTATAATGGGTTGTTGGTATTTAATATCCTCACAGGGGTAGAAATATCATTTGTAAAATATGAACAAAAACACACAACGACAATGTAATTAAAAAACGTAAATGAAAACAAATGAAAAAGCTTATTTAATGACTGTTTTATTCCTATCGAAAGAGCAAACCCTGAACATCTCTATATTTAGGCTAAAAGACTGCTTTATTTATTTATTTAGGTCTACTTATTGGTACTGAATGTTTGTGCTTTCATTTTAGTTGTTTTTTTTAATTCTTTAATTCCACTTTCCAAAGTGAATCCTCATTGCGAGGGCCAGACGGAATCTGCAGACGTTTTCTGCTATTTCTGCAGAGAGAATGACTGTATAGGTGTTTCCCAGTACTGGGTTGCAGTTGGAAGGGCAGTCGCTGCATAAAACATATTCTGGAATAGTTGGCGGTTCATTCCACTGTGGCGACCCCTGATAAATAAGCTGAAGGAAAACGAATGAATTAATTGATTTTGATCTCCACTGTAATATGGCAGACATGATGACATCTCAGATCATAGCAATATGGTACGATGTGTCCACTTCATAGGGCACTAAAGGCTGAACGCACTTTCCACACTGTACTTTTTTTGTTGTTGTTGAATCAAATGAACTTTTTCTAGTCATCTCAACTTACATCAGCTTAAGATACACTTTGAATAACTTTAATAAAAATGTTGAAACCTGATTAATATTAAAATAAGTCAAAGCAACATAAGAATATTTGTTTTCTTGACTGTTCGTTATTACATTTTTGTATGGTGCATGTAGACAAATATCATCCTAGATAAATCCTATCTTTATTTTGACTTTATAACAGTATATGTGATGTGATGATGTGATATCTTTTCCTCATTCTCCTCATTAGCACTACGTATGAAAGTGTCAGAACTTGTACGCTAAATGTGTGGCCACATCCCATAAAAACCTCTGTTTTAATTACGTTGCTAAATTTATGACGGTGTTATGTGTATAAAGAACAACAGAAATGACACGCACGCATCAGAACGCTGTCTTTTTCACCTTCAGTTGTTCACAGTAATGTAGAGAGGACAGGATATTATAGGACAGCTAATTTACATCCACTGCTTATTGTATAGCAGGCGGCATCTAAAATCAGACTTTCCTTCAGGATGCACTAAAAATATCTGTAAATTAGCAGTTTTCCCTATTTTGTAGTTCTTGTTTTTATTTTTGCCTGCTTTTGAATTGCATTATGGGATATTTATTGTTCTTCCAGCAACTTTTAACCTTAAAAAAATCCCAAAAAAGGGACTTTTTTGAACGTGTAATAGTGTGCAGTGCTGTATTGTGTGTGTTGGTGTTGTATATTACAATACAAAAAACTAGTAACAAACCGCAGTACATTTTCTGTTATTTTACAGACTTATTTCTCTAGATATTATTATTTCTTATAGATTATATGATTTCAGTTTAGGGTGACGTAAAACAAAAAATGTAATTGGTTTGTTTGCACATTTATTGATATAGAAGTCAATTTTGGAGGACTATACGTGCACCCGATGGGTCAAATATTGTAAAATGCACCAATACACACAGCAAGACTGGTGACATAGTGGTTTGATGAACATGAACGTGAAGTTGAACATCTCCCATGGCCTGCACAGTGCCCAGACCCATATATTATTGAGCACTTTGGGGTGTTTTGAGGTTTTCCTACATCAGCATTACGTAGTGATCTGAACATTATTCTGAAGAATAACTGCTCTATATCGCTCTGGCCGATGTGCAGGATTTGTATCTGTCAAAATTGTTGTCGTCATACTGCCCTCTAGTGTTCATTTCACCTAGAAACTCCAGTCAAGGGTGTGTAAGGCTTTGTGGTTTCACTAAAATGTAGGCTGAAGCACGTATTTCCAAATGAACCTGCATTGGAAACTCTGCGAAACTCTCAGTACTCATTTCAGACTCTCAACGTTTTGTCAAAACAATGGCATCATCCGTCTCTCTCGTTCGTGATCCTACATATAACATCGACTCATTACACTTTTAAGTAATTATTTAGTTTATTTAGTGTTGTGCAAACAACTGCAACATAATAATCCTCTATTTGTTGATAATACGTCGCTTTAAATATCACTAGTGTGAAAAGGAACTAAAGTTGTTGTCGTCTCGTCATACTGCCCTCTAGTGTTCATTTCACCTAAAAATTCCAGTCTAATGTACGTAGGTTATTGTGTTTTCAATAAAATATGGGCTGAAGCACTTATTTCCTTCATTGCAAACTCTGCGAAACTCTCAATACTCATTTTAGACTCTCAACGTTTTGTCAAAACAATGTCATCATCGTTCTCTCTTGTTCGTGATCCTACACATAACATCGACTCATTACACTTTTAAGTAATTATTTAGTTTATTTAGTGTTTTAGAGCAACAAAATAATCCTCTATTTGTTGATAATACGTCACTTTAAATATCACTAGTGTGAAAAGGAGCTTAAGTTGTCGTCTCGTCATACTGCCCCCTAGTGTTCATTTCACCTAGAGACTCCAGTCTAATGTACGTACGTTACTGTGATTTCAATAAAATATGGGCTGAAGCACATATTTCCTTCATTGGAAACTCTGCGAAACTCTCAATACTCATTTCAGACTCTCAACGTTTTGTCAAAACAACGCCATCATTGGTCTCTCTCGTTCATGATCATACACATAACATCCACTCATTACAGTTTGAAGTAATTTTTTAGTTTATTTAGTGTTGTGCAAACAACTGCAACAAAACATCCTCTATTTGTCGATAATACGTCACTCTAAATATCACCAGTGTGAAAAGGAACTAAAGTTGTTTTCGTCTCGTCATACTGCCCTCTAGTGTTCATTTCACCTAGAAATTCCAGTCTAATGTACGTAGGTTATTGTGTTTTCAATAAAATGTAGGCTGAAGCACGTATTTCCTTCATTGGAAACTCTGCGAAACTCTCAATACTCATTTCAGACTCTCAACGTTTTGTCAAAACAACACTACGATCGGTCTCTCTGCTTCGTGATCCCACACATAACATCGACTCATTAGGCGTTGATCTGACAGGAGGGTGCGGCCGGTTGTCGCGCTCCCTCAGGTCTCCATCAGATCGCTTTTTCTCCAACATGTCTGCGCGGTGTGAGCTCGTAATGAGCCACTTGTGCAGCGAATCAGTAGGGCCTCGGCGACAGAGAGACAGACTTGACAACTGTGAACTTCCCCGAGCAGAGAATCTCGGGTGAAGGAAAAAAATAAATGCCAGCTCCTCGCCCAATCACAGCGCTCTGAATAATTAAGGCGATCGGCTTAATTAGCTCAATTACGTTAATTTGACCACGGAACACGGCCATATGGTGAAAGGAAACAAAAGAGGGGGGAACTAATTAAAAGTAAAATAATGAGGATTTTAATTAAGCTTTTCCCCAGACGTCGGTGAGAGGGGGATCTGGTGCAGGAGAGAGTAATTAAAGTAGTGTAGCGCTGGCAACATTTCTCTCTCTCTCTCTCTCGGTCTCTCTTTTTCACTCACTCTCTCAGAACTGTGAGGGCTCAATCGGTCTAATTAAATCTGTAAATAAATTAGCTACATGGAAGCCTGCTTGAGTTGACACCCCTCCCCCAAACACAAACACTCACCCGCACGCCTTTCCTATCTTTATCTCCATATAGCATGACTTACGGCTGGGGCGGAGGTCTGACTGACTCCCGTTGCTTTACAACTCCATATCGATTGAGCAGAGTTGTGTATTTTACTTTTGTTGTGTCCTTTTAAAAGGGGTAGTTCACTCACAAATTGTTTCCTCATCACTCTCTTGTTTCAATCTGGCTTGAGATATTCTGATAAATGCTGGAGGAGAACTGTATTATTTGTTCTTACTATTGATAGGGCTGCTTTTTCTGTCATTCTTCAGTGTACACTCACCGGCCACTTTATTAGGTACACCTTACTAGTACTGGGTTGGACCCCGTTTTCCCCTTAGAAGTGTCTTAATCCTTCGTGGCGTAGATTCAACAAGCTACTGGAAATATTCCTCAGAGATTTTGCTCCATATTGTCATGATAGCATCACACAGTTGCTGCAGATTTGTCGGCTGCACATCCATGATGGCGATCTCCCGTTCCACCACATCCCAAAGGTGCTCTATTGGATTGAGCTCTGGTGACTGTGGAGGCCATTTGAGTACAGTGAACTCATTGTCATGTTCGAGACACCAGTCTGAGATGATCGAGCTTTATGACATGCTGCGTTATCCTGCTGGAAGTAGCCATCAGAAGATGGAGACACTGTGCTCATAAAGGGATGGACATGGTCAGCAGCAATACTCAGGTAGGCTGTGGCGTTGATGCTCAATTGGTACTAATGAACCCAAAGAAAATCTCCCCCACACCATTACACCACCACCACAGCCTGAACCGCTGATACAAGGCAGGATGGATCCATGCTTTCATGTTGTTGAGGCCAAATTCTGACCCGAGCATCTGAATGTGTCAGCAGAAATGGAGACTCATCAGAGCAGCAACGTTTCTCCAATCTTCTATTGTCCAGTTTTGATGAGTCTGTGTGAATTGTAGCCTCAGTTTCCTGTTCTTAGCTGACAGGAGCGGCACCCGGTGTGCTCTTCTGCTGCTGTAGCCCATCCGCCTCAATGTTGGACGTGTTGTGTGTTCAGAGATGCTCTTCTGCAGAGCTCGGTTGTAACGAGTGCTTATTTGAGTTACTGTTGCCTTTCTATCAGCTGGAACCAGTCTGGCCATTCTCCTCTGACCATCAACAAGGCATTTGCGCCCACAGAATTGCCGCTCACTGGATGTTTCCTCTTTGTCGGAGCATTCTCTATAAACCCCAGTGATGATTGTGTGTGAAAATCCCAGTAGATCAGCAGTTTCTGAAATACTCAGAGCAGCCCGTCTGGCACCAACAACCATGCCACCTTTCTTCCCCATTCTGATGCTTGCTTTGAACTGCAACTGCAGCTGGTCAGCACTGTCGTCTCACACCAAGAAGGTCTTGTTCGAGTCCCGGCTGGGTCAGTTGGTGTTTCTGTGTGGAGTTTGCATGTTCTTCCCGTGTTAGCCTGGGTTTCCTCCGGGTGCTCCGGTCTCCCAAACAGTCCAAACACATCAGCTAAAGGTGAACTGAAATAACTAAATCGACCATAGTGTACAAGTGTGAATATGAGAGTGCATGCGTGTTTCCGAGTGCTGATTTGCAGCTTGAAGGGCATTCGCTCTGTAAAACATATGCTGGATAAATTGGCGGTTCATTCCACTGTGGCGACCCCTGATTAATCAAGGGACTAAGCCGAAGGAAAATGAATGAATGAAACATAGCTAAAGACCACTGGCGTCAACACTGAGCTCCTTTAAGCCTTGAATCAGCGTCCTCTGTTTGTGTCCATGGACCTGAGCTTAAACCAGAGCTTCCACAGGCTCAACATCAAACATAACACTAACCCTTAATATTACCCATGATGCTCGGCTCGCCAGTTTCCATCCCTATTAAAAGAGTCCACTGGCCTGAACTTTCTCTTCAAGGGCTGATTTCTGCTGTAATCTCTCATTACAGCAGACCTTGATCACGTCCTCTGCGTGCCCCCCAGCCCCCAATCTTCTCTACTCACATCGATGGCACATTTTTAATTAGAAAATGCATTCAGACTGACAACAAAGTGATTTGCATATTAAATTAACAGCTACTTGCATTGGCAGAAGAGCCGGTTACACAGAGAAAACTGCACACACACTGCCACGCGACAACTTTTATTTGCATGCAGGCTTTAAATACATGTACTGATGTCACGTCACTTCAATATTGAGCATAATCCTCCTGTGGTCTTATAATTCTGTACACCGCCTGACAAAATCTCGTCGCCTATGCAAGCTTTATAGGAACTGCAGGTAATATCTTGACTTGTAGCTGATCATTTGGTATCAAAAGTGGCTTATATGAAAGGCAAAGGCCTCTAGATGATGCTTATTTGATCGCAATAGTCTGAGCTGAAACTTCACTTCCAATCTCTTGGCACATCCGGATTTATTTTACATCTTGAAAAAAGGGTCTTAATAGATCCCCTTTAACCAACGTAAATGTTAGCAGATGCATTAGTGTCACCAAAAACGTTTCTCCCAGCTCAAACTCTCCCAAGCTGCAACACCTTATCAAGCGCAGCATTCGTAATATCGCCTGTGTGTTTCCACGCACATCCGTCTTGATAGGACAGTTTGCAGTGATAGTGTCAGTGTTGTGTCGCTTTGAGGGCCCAGGAGAGGCCTGTTCTGGTCTCGTTCCCCTCAGGGAAGCCAGATGCTGCTTGCGCCCCAGAGACTGCAGTGTAACAGAGCACCCGGCCCAAATAAAAACACACACACACACAAACCGTTCAACACACTCCACTGTATCGGCGCCCGATTAGATGTTGTTGATGCAGATCCGACTCCAGACTGTCAGGAGAGCTTGACACTGAGCGGCTCTCCCCCGTGAGGGAAGTAAACATGAAAAATAATTAATGAAGGCTTACTAGTATGTTAACGGATGGATAAAGACAGAATTATTCGCCCTCCTGTATATTTTCCCCCAATTTCTGTTCAACCGAGAGAGGATTTATTAAACACATTTCTAATCATAATAGTTTTACTAACTCATTTCTAATAACTGATTTATTTTCTCTTCTCTATGATGACAGCACATTATATTAGACTAGATATTCTTCAAGACACTAGTATTCAGCTTAAAGTGTCATGTAAAGGCTTCACTAGGGTAATTAGGGTAAAGTTAGGGTAATTAGGCAAGTCATTGTATAACAGTGGTTTATTTTGGAGACAATCCAACACTAATATTGCTGAAGGGGGCTAATAATATTGACCTTAAAATGCCTTTAAATAAATTAAGAACTGCTTTTATTCTTGCCGAAATAAAACAAATAAGACTTTCTCCAGAAGAAAAAATATTATAGGAAATACTGTGGAAATTTCCTAAATCTGTTCAATATCATTTGGGAAATATTTTTAAAAACTTGACACAGGAGATCGAATATTCCTGACTTCACCTGAACATCTACAGTAGTATGAGCAGTAAGTCATCGCATTATAGTGTCAGCTAAGGTGAAATAAATATCAGAGCATCACTTAATGGAAGTGTGGACACATTCAGAAGGATCTGGTCTTGGTTTTTTGCCGTCTTACTGTACACACTCATATATATATATATATATATATATGTATATGTATATATATGTATGTATATATATATATATATATATATATATATGTATATATATGTATATATATGTATATATATATATATATATATATATATATATATATATATATACATATATATACATATATATATATATATATATATATATATATATATATATATATATATATATATATATATAGGGTTATGAATCATTTCAGCCTTGCGAATCATATAAATATATATATATATATAGGCAAGGCTGTCAAAAAGTTACTTTTATTCAAACAGCTATTTTTGTTTTGGACCAGAAATGAAACAGGCTTCTCCCAAAAAGATATATTTTTTTGTTATTATTATTCTAAATATATATATTTTTAATTTGAATAATTTATTTAAAGTAATTTAATTTAATTATTTATTGAGTAATTTAAAGTTTATTTACTTTATTGTGTTTTAAAAGCTCAATACTTATTTATTCATTCATTCATTCATTCATTTTCCTTCAGCTTAGCCTCTTATTTACCAGGGGTCGCCAAGTGGGATGAACCGCCATGTGTTATTGTGGTTTCTACCATGCTAGTAGAACAGTGTTTCACAAAATAACCAAGATATACTTCATGACTAGTTTCTCAAAAACATCACTAGTTCTGTTTATTAGCCATAGCTCTGTCAGCAGTGATTTCCACAGATTTTCACTCAAGTTTAGGTCTGGACTCCAGTGCTGCCATTCCATGATTTCAGGGTTTTCAGCTTCACTGAGCTGCTTTATCTGTTGTTCTGCATTCAGGGTTCATTTATGCATGCAAACTGTTGTCTGGGAATTTTTCTTAGTACATGATGCATCTATAAAAGACTCAAGCTGTAAAGAGAAAAATTATTGAAACTCGTAAGGTGTACCTAATAAAGTGGCCAGTGAGTGTATATTTTAATATATTTATTTTTATTTGAGCTATTATGTAATCTTACTTTATTATCTCGAAAAAAAAAAAACACAATAAACTTTTAGTCAAAAAAGATGAAGTGCCTAAAGGCCCATTACCATGATAAAATCACTCTTAAATGGATTGAGTTGCCTTTATAAAATATACATACAAAGACTGATAAAAGACACATTTTATTATTTTAAAACATTAATAATAATTGTAAAAATGTGTGTACTTTTTGTTTTAGTTTGGTAACATTATATATGCAAAACATTCGATTTTTCAGAATTGACATCATCATGTGGAGGGAAGTGTTGTTGTGACTCTACCATGCTAGTACAACATCGTTTCACAAAATAACCGATATATAGCAGGGATTTTCCAGAGATTTTCAATCAGGTTTAGGTCAGGACTCTGTGATGCCATTCCATGATTTCAGGGTTTTCAGCTTTACTGAGCTTCTTTATCTGTTGTTCTGGGAATTATTCTGAGTACGGGATATAACTATAAAAGGCTCAAGCCGTGAATAGGGAAATTATTGATTATTGAAGTTTTTTTGAGGGAGACAGTAACAGTTCAATCTGATTCAATGGCTAATCTGGTCCCCTGCCAGACTTGGAGATCAAAAATGTTTAAACTCACATGGTTAACTCTGTAAAATGTCAAAATAAAGTGGAGTGTTCTTTTAAACAGGAAAATTAACAGTTTTGTATTTCACCTATCTCATTTAAAGGGGTCATATTACGATCTATTATTATTTCTAAAAGATGTAAAATAAGTCCCTGATGTCCATAGAGTGCGTGTGAAGTTTCAGCTCAAAATACACCGCAGATAATGTTTTATAACTCTCTGAAACGGACCCTTTTAGGCGTGTGGCATTTTGGTGACTGTCGCTTTAAATTCAAATGAGATTGTGCTTTTTTCAGAAGAGGGCGTAGATACAGATGCTTGTGTGTCAGCATAGTGGCAGATTCAAAAACAAAACTCACATCCTATGCTAATGAGGGAAAGATAGTCACAAGTGGGTGGGGCTTTCCCGCTCTAATGACATCATACATTGGGAAAATGTCAATCTAAGTGATTGATTTTAGTCAAATCTGATTATTAAAAAATAATATTAATATATATTTTTCCCAATAGAAGCTGGTTATGTTTTGCTAGAAGTGTTGATGTCCAGCATATTACACTCATTCTTCTGCATGATTCATGACAAATCAGTTCGTTTAGGTGTGAGAGAGGTCATTACTAACAGATGCATGTGACAGAGCATATTTTGACGGTAAAGGACTCTTAATTTCCTGCACTTTTCTTTTCTCTCTCTCTCTCTTTATCCATCTATCTATATCCCCCCGCAGCCCAGGTGGGTTTGACTGTTCATTAGCACCCCGTGAAGAGGAACAGATGCAGACAGAAACACCTTCACACAAACACACGCAGACTGACATCAGTAGCAGAGCACAATTAAAGTTTCAAGACTCCGAATATCACCAGGATTTAGATGGCAATTAGCAGACGCTTCACTTAGTCTCTTTTGTCTCTCTTTGTCTGAGATCTGCGATTATTATTCATACTGTATATAATGCCGTCGCTTTCTTCAGTGAAACAAGAAAGTAGATATTAAGCAAGATGTCCATGATGCTCGTTTCTATATATCAAAAATTTAGCGAAAATTTATGCAGTAGGGTTGGGCCAATAGATGATGCCATCGTCCATCGCCAATGGCCGACAAACTTCACGATGCTGAGCTGGCATCGCGATCCATCGCCCCGCCTCACATTTATATTGTTATATAACTTATTTGCATGTCATCTTAAAGGGTCACGAAACACCAAAACACATGTTTTAAATGTGTCATATATGTGTCCCACACTGCTAAAACACTATTAGGACACATATATCTCACTAAAAAGTGAAAATTGGTTGTTTTATCGTTATTTTAAGCAAATTCGTACTTCCAGTTTGAAACTAATTTTTGTAGCTGCGTCACGGCCATGAGATCGCAGCGTGTTTTCCAGCTCGTAGACCGGGCGTCTGTACCTGGGAGTAACGTATTATGCTGTGTTCACACCAGACGCGGAACGCATGTATAAATCGCGATATTCGCGCGTAAATAGCCGCGTGAACATTTGAGTTTACTCGCTTCATTCGCGCGTCAACCCCCGCTTCATTACCGCGTCAAATCCGCTTCATTCGCTTGTCAAATTCACTTCAAAACAGACGCGGATTCGTGTGATGGGCAGGGCTTCTGTCTGCCCGGTGACTCTAGCTTCATAGCTAAATGGCTAACATGGATTTTATGAAGAAAATAACAGTATTAATGTGCTTTATGGAGACTGAAAAACAGCGTCGATACATTTAGGGTCGTGTCTGAGTCCACTGCATCCTTTCAGCGGTGCTTCTGACTGAGCCCAGCCCAGTTTGATGACTTTTTGTCGGTGTCGGCTGGAGGATTTCCCCTGGGACACCATCAACAGGTTCTATGTCATAATCACGCCCCCACAAGAGCAAGCTACTGATTGGTTAACGCGGCGTGAATGTCCGCTGAAGTTCAGATTTTCGAACTCGAGAGATTCGTCAAATGCGCAAAACGCTCAATTCGCCTCACGCGTATCGCGCTATAAGCACCGCGCCATTTGCGCAATTTGCGTCATTCGCTCTGCGCCATTCGCGCGTATCGCGCCACAGGATGTCTATTCGCGCGTTTGCATTGACTTAACAATGTAAATCACTCGCGCTTGACGCGCGTGCCGCGTCTGATGTGAAAGCAGCATTACATCTCTTAGTGTGCTGCATTCATTCATGAGTAAGACTTGGTTCAGACCAATCAGCACGCTCTATTGTGTATCCGGTGCAACCTCAGTAATATGCATGATAGCTTCGAAGACTTTGGCTGCGTCTGAAACCGCCTACTACTTAGTAGGTACTGCATTTGAATTTAAACGTACTACTCGACAGTTAGAAAAGTGCGTTCTATACAGTATGAACGTGAAAAGTATGAATGGAATTCGGACGTACTACATCCGCCATTTTGTCATGGTCACGTGACATACCTGCATCAATTGCGTCGCTTTACTCCCATTCATGAATTCGCTCGCGGGGCATTATGGGATAGTGCAGCGTGCATGGGATGCGCACTCCAGAATCTCGACGGAAGTAGTAAGTCATCCGGGTACTTCTCGCATACTGATTTTCGAATTCTATGAATTCGGACATACTACTCGGCTCACATACTGATTTTAGCGTACTATATAGTATGAAAGTTTGCGGTTTCGGACGCAGCCTTTGTACCTGTTACAGTGTTCAGATGGTAGAGAGACGCCACGTTGTGTTGCCAAGTGGGAGAACAACAATTGTTTGAAGATACGGGTCGTCAGTGTTGCGTTTATAATGTGCTGCAGTGAAGGTTTTGTTTTCATTTTCCTTCTATGAGAGTGCAGCTGGACTCACGTGTGGATCAGTGCACACAAGGCTCGATAAAAATACATGTCTAAGGAACATTTTTTACCTCTCATCTGGAAGTGGTGCAATCCGGTTTTGCTGCTCGTCTCCTTTAATAAGGACGCGGCTCCAGTTGGTGTTGATTGTCTTGTCTCTACAGATTTGGTAAGTAAGCAACTAGTGGTCTTTGTTTATCCTGGGCCAAAGTTAGTTCATATGGTCAGCAGTACTCTTCCAGTGTTTAAAGACGGACCTTAGTCTAATGATTTCTAAGTTAATAAAGTTTATCGTACATTAATATCACTACAATATTATAGACTGAAAAATCAGCTGTAAATGCTGCTCTCTGAGTGTTAACATGTAAGCACCACTATCAAACTTACCGTCATGTAGGATTTTCGCCGCATTTTGTGACAGGAATAACACACAGCTTTCTGACGCTGCCTACCGAATGCATCTAAGTTACCGAGAAATGCGGAGGTTTTTTTCTCTCATTCGCCGTGCCGTAACAAACATTGCATGAAAAATACACGCTTAGAGCAGTTCCTTGAATCAAATATCTCGTTTGTCGCAAGGGGAATGAATGAAATTCCTGAATGAAAGAGCCGAACTGCAGTTAAAGTCCACCATTTAATAATTCGTCAAATAATTTGTCTGTGAAAATCAGCGCATGCCCAAACCGACACTCCCATTTTTATGTAAATGTTTACGGACCTTCCCCTCTTTCCCTCCTCCGACACTCCACCCTAATCAGAGCTGGACACACCCACTTTTCTTACTTTTTCCATAGTATAGGTGTGGAAAAACCCTGCTGAAACAAGGGGGTTTCTTGGCCCTTTAACGTAAAAAAAGTGATTGACAGACGGTCATTTGTTTGTAACTTTATTTATTTATGGTTTGATTAAGGGTAAAGCAAAGACCATGTGGGTCAGGTAGTAAAAACGGTAGGCTACAATTAATTAATTCCTTGATATTTAACAATGACCGCCGCCTACGACAACGATGGCATCGCCCATCGCGATGTTTCACATTAGACATCGTACGATTGGTCAACATCGCTCAACCCTATTATGCATTCCCAAAAATGTCTTCTTAAAGCTGTATGGACTATTTTAAAATGGCATTGATTTGTATTACAATAGATTAACGTGTTTTAATCATAATTAAACTGATCCCAGTAAACAAATTTATGTTAAATAGACGTCTAATAGACATCTAAATGGCGAGGCAGTGGCGCAGTAGGTAGTGCTGTCGCCTCACAGCAAAAGGTCGCTGGTTCGAACCTCGGCTCAGTTGGCGTTTATGTGTGGAGTTTGCATGTTCTCCCTGCCTTCGCGTGGGTTTCCTCCGGGTGCTCCGGTTTCCCCCACAGCCCAAACACATGCGGTACAGGTGAATTGGATAGGCTAAATTGTCCGTAGTGTATGAGTGTGTGTGTGAATGTGTGTGTAAATGTTTCCCAGAGATGGGTTGCTGGAAGGGCACCCGCTGCGTAAAAACTTGCTGGATAAGTTGGTGGTTCATTCCACTGTGGCGACCCCGAATTAATAAAGGGACTAAGCCGACAAGAAAATGAATGAATGATAGACATCTAAACGTAGAAATATTTAATATGTAACAATGACCCCCGCCTACGTCAACAATGGCATCGTCCATCGCGATGTTTCACATTAGACATCGTACGATTGGTCAACATCGCCCAACCCTATTATGCATTCCCAAAAATGTCTTCTTAAAGCTGTATGGACTATTTTAAAATGGCATTGATTTGTATTACAATAGGTCAACGTGTTTTAATCAGAATTAAACTGATCCCAGTAAACAAATTTATGTTAAATAGACGTCTAATAGACATCTAAATGGCGAGGCAGTGGCGCAGTAGGTAGTGCTGTCGCCTCACAGCAAGAAGGTCGCTGGGTCGCTGGTTCGAACCTCGGCTCAGTTGGCGTTTATGTGTGGAGTTTGCATGTTCTCCCTGTGTTGGCGTGGGTTTCCTCCGGTTTCTCCCACAGTCCAAAGACATGCGGTACAGGTGAATTGGGTAGGCTAAATTGTCCGTAGTGTATGTGTGTGTGAATGTGTGTGTAAATGTTTCCCAGAGATGGGTTGTGGCTGGAAGGGCATCCGCTGCGTAAAAACTTGCTGGATAAGTTGGCGGTTCATTCCACTGTGGCGACCCCGGATTAATAAAGGGACTAAGCCCACAAGAAAAGGAATGAATGATAGACATCTAAATGTAGAAATATTTAATATTTAACAATGACCCCCGCCTACGTCAACAATGGCATCGTCCATCGCGATGTTTCACATTAGACATCGTGCGATTGGTCAACATCGCCCAACCCTATTATGCATTCCCAAAAATGTCTTCTTAAAGCTGTATGGACTATTTTAAAATGGCATTGATTTGTATTACAATAGATCAACGTGTTTTAATCATAATTAAACTGATCCCAGTAAACAATTTTATGTTAAATAGACGTCTAATAGACATCTAAATGTAGAAAGCTTGGCTAAAAAAAGACTAAACTTGGGCTGTCAGTGAAAAACCTAATAGACATCTAAGAATAAAAAAGTTTCCATTTAAGGGTGAACTATCCCTTTAAAATGATTTGTGAATTAATAGTGTCACAGGCCAACTTTCACACACACGCATACGCACACACACACATGGACAGGAATCAGCTCAGTGAAATGTCAGGTGGTCTGGCATTTGAGTGTGTGATATCTCTCAGAGAGCGGAGCGAGCCCTTCCTGCGGCCTCTGAACTCTGGGTTTCGCTCTCGCTGGGATATGTGTGTGACACCGAGGGGTGTATCTGAAGCAGCCGTGTGTGTGTGTTTGACACCGCTGTGTGTGTATCTGCAGCAGACGTGTGTCAAAGAGCAGAGGAAACGGCTTCGCGTGCCTCATGAACTCAGAGGAGACGATAACCCTGCTAACGGTCACTGCGGCCCAGCTGGAGAGAGGCCTTCACCAGAGTGTGTGTGTGTGTGTGTGTGTGTGTGTGTCTCTGTGTTTGTGTATGTGTCTGCATGTGTGTGTCTGTTTGTGCGTCTTTCTCGAGTGTCTGTGTCTCTATCTCAGTGTGTGGGTGTATGTGTGACTGTGTCTGTGTGTGTTTGTAGTGTGTGTGTGTGTGTGGTGTGAAAGATGATGAGTGTAAATGCTCAACCGTTATCACCGTTCACACACCTGTTCACTCACACAATACAGGTCGTGTGTGTGTGTGTGTGTGTTTATGGAGAAACAAGAGCAGATCAAGCAAGGTCAGGAGAATCTCCATCATAAAGCTGCTCTTTCATCTCTCTAAACAGTCAGACTGTGGTTTGTGTATCTTCAGTGTGTGTGTGTGTGTGTGTGTGTGTGTGTGTGTATCTTGATAAACAGTCACTTCAGTATCTCTGTGCTCCATCTTTTTGGTTGTCAGCAGTGCCTCTTTAGCGCATGTGTTTGTGTGTGTGTGTATGTGTGTGTGTTTGTGTGCGTGTGTGTGTGTGTGTTTTATCATTTATTTCAGAGAAGACCTGTTGCACCCTGCTTAAGGAACGTTCTCAGAACATCTGGTGACGTTTCCTAAAGGTTGTGGGAATGTAAAAGTAACGTTTCTAGAACATTCTTGATAGAAAAAAACGTTCTTACTAAATTAATATAACGTGAATGCAATGTTCCAATAATGTTTTAAGTAACGTTCAGAGAACATTAATATAACGTGAGACGTCACGGTGGCTTAGTGACAAGCTCTGTGTCCTCACAGCAAGAAGGTCTCTGGTTCGAATCCCGGCTGGGTCAGTTGGAGTTTGCATGTTCTCCCAGAGTTGGCGTGGGTTTCCTCCGGGTGCTCCGGTTTCCCCCACAGTCCAAACACATGCGCTGTAGGGAATTGGTTAATTAAATTGGCCGTAGTGTATAAGTGTGTTTGGTGAATGAGTGTGCATGGGTGTTTCCCAGTACTGGGATGCAGCTGGAAGGGCATCCGCTGCATAAAACCCATGCTGGAATAGTTGGCGGTTCATTCCGCTGTGGAGACCCCTGATAAATAAGGGACTAAGCTGAAGGAAAATTAAACGATGAACATGAGGCTAAAATGTTTTATTATAAGTGTGTGTGTGTGTGTGTGTGTGTGTGTGTGTGTGTGTGTGTGTGTGTGTGTGTGTGTGTGAGGTTATTGTATAAGTCACAGAGGAATTCTGATAAGACAGTTGGAGCCAGACTGTAGACTCTGTGCAGCAGACAAACCGATGACTGAGCAGATACTGAGGAGGTCTGGAAATATCAAACACTCACTCACTCACACACTCCTCTCTTCATCTTTCTTTCTTTCTTTCTTCTTTCTCACGTTTAGTCCTTTTTAAAATCCTTCAGCCCTTTACAAGCATGAGACGGGCAGGTTATCACACTTCCTACCGCACTCAATTATTCCCAGTGTAAGTGTAGTATTTTCCTCTGAGTCAGCGACAAAAAGCATCAAAACTATGCAGTAAGCGCATTAATTCCCATTCTAAATCTGGATTCTGTGCCACTATCCTGCAAACTGAACATTACTTCACTCATATTTCAACATTTATTTGCACAAAACTGGTTTTAAAACAACAAAGCTCCACATTTATTATCATTTCACTTGTGTAAATGTAGTTTAATGTAGTTGTGGTGGAGCGGGAGATTGGCATCATGGATGTGCAGCCGACAAATCTGCAGCAACCGTGTGATGCTATCATGTCAATATGGAGCAAAATCTCTGAGGAATATTTCCAGTAGCTTGTTGAATCTACGCCATGAAGGATTAAGACAGTTCTGAAGGCAAAAGGGAGTCCGACACAGTACTAGTAAGGTGTACCTAATAAAGTGGCCGGTGAGGGTAGAATGAAAGACTAATCTTCTGGATGAATGCACACACAAAAAAAGCAAAATAATTGCTCGCACAGTTGCTATAACCCATAATTCACTCATTTGCACAGAAAGCATGTAATAATTGCTGTTTTATATATGATTTTGGTTGACTTAAAGGGCACCTATTATTCAAAAATCACTTTTACAAGGGGTTTAAACACAGTTGTGTGTCAGCAGTGTGTGAATATAATGGTCAAATTAATTAATTGTGTTTTTTATAATAAGACTTGATAAAAAAAACAGTCTGCAGAAACACTTTGATTGACATTCTCCCTCTGTGTGATGTCATCAGAGGCGGAGTTTTTGTCTTTGGTTCTGATTAATCTAACATATATATGAGCAATATCACATGAGTAGCAGTGCGATATGGCTGTATATCGGCACTGGTGGGAGGCGTGCGTTGGCACAAAGCCGCAGGCCGAGTGCCTTGGTGCCCCCATCAGTGCCGATATACAGCCATATCGCACTGCAACAAGGGTGATATTGCGTTTATACAACAGTTTGACGGCATAGTTGTGTATATAAAAACAAAATCAAACATGGAGAGTCTCAAAAACCCTTTTGTATGAGGAACTACTTTCTTCCGTGTTGGATTCAAATCATAAGCTGACAGTTAAACAGCTGAGCGTGCATCTTTTACACTTTAGATCTGTAGTGTCTGCTTTTTGCTGGCCATAGATATATACATTAGATGTCGCCTGGCCTATTGTTGTCTATTGGACGGAATGCGTCAATAGCGCTGCCATCTTGCTACAGGGTAGCTCTCCTTTGAAATGAATGCGGGACCAAGGTACAGTGGAGTACTGTGGCCATGCAAAGCCAGAGATATACACATATACTCATATATCTATGATCGGGAGTTTTCCAGGATGTTAGTATGTTTTTTTTTTTCTAATTACGAAAATTATAATATTACATCCCTTTTCTACATTGATGGATCAGTGACCGCACGGGCATTCCTGACAAAAAGCTTGTGTTTGTGTGTACAGAAATGTACTATTCACCTTCCCTGTTAAATCTGATCTAATCATGTCCTGAAACACAGCTCCTCTCCTGCTTTCACTTCTCATACTGACGGAGGGAGCGATTCGTTTGTGAATGAATCCCCCGAACGACTCTTTCACTAACGTTAGCCGACAATAATACAAGTTTCTGGCAGCGCAGCATCTCTTTGTCATATTTCTTTTGCATTGTTTGCTGATTTTATTCAACAAAACTAACATAAGCCGAGTGTTTAGTGTGAGTTAGAGCTGCTTTGCTGTATGGTGAATGCAGTAAGTGACTGTTATCATCAATAACGTTACCTGATTAGCACAAAAGTTCAGAACATACAAAAACAGAAAAAACGTAATATTACCTATGAAATGTTCTGCCTTTGTGCTTTGATTTCTTTGTTTGCTCGTTACTACACCCGTAGACAGCGCTAAAGTCCCGCATCTTCACGTAATAACACTGTCTTGACTAGTGCGGTTGAATGACATTTGTCCTGGGAACACTGTACCAATATGGCGGCGCTATTGACGCATGCTCAGGGTCCCTATGCTATATCTAGTGTATATATCTATGCTTGCTGGCTGTATGTGGGCGGAGTAATACATAAAGAGTAAGAGGCTGTGCGGGTGCTGATATTACTTAAATATATCACGGCTATCAGCCAATCAGATTCAGGAACCAGACAGAACTGTTGTATAAACACAAATATATAATAGTAAAGCATCCAACACTGTAAATACATATCTCTAAATTACCAGTTTTACATATTCAGTGATTCATATTTTTTTGTTCAAGTTTATTTCTGCTTTTGAATTGCATTATGGGTTCTTAATCTGTTTTCTAACAACTTTTAACCTTGACAAGTGACTTTTATGAACATTTATAATAGTTTAAAGTGATAGATTATCTGGGTTGGTGTTGTATATTACGCTTCAAAAACCTTGTAATAAGCCGCCAGTACATTTTCAGTTATTTTCCACACTCATTTCTCTCTATATTATTATTTCATATACATTATATTATCTCAGACTACTAAAAGGTCAATAAAAGTCACTTTGTTTAACTGTAGAGTTGAGTCTTTGTTTATAAGCGAGGTGAAGTGGACCATCACAGAAATACTGGAGCAGATCTAGGCTGGAGGAGTGATAGAGAGACGGATTAGAGGAACACATTCCTGAGCTCAGATTAATACACGAATCTTATTGTACACCAGTGTGTGACCGCACAGACTCAACATCAGGAGGAAAACAAGTGTTGAAACTACACTCTATCAGCGCCGGCATCTGAATAACACGCGACACTTAGCAGAAGATGAGCAGTTGTCATGGCGATGAAACAACAAATAGAGACTGCGGTCTGTCAACATCTAGAAACAGGAGATGGAGTTTAACACTTAAAGGGACAGTTCACCCACACATGAAAATTCTGTCATCATTTACTCAACTTTCACTTGTTTCAAACCTTTATGAGTTTCTTTCTTTTGCCAAACACAAATACACATTCTTTAAAGAATGCTGGAAACCGGTAACCATTGACATCCATAGTAGGAAAAACAAATAATACAAAAGTCTATAGTTACAGGTTTTAAGCAATTTTCAAAATATCTTTACTTGTTTCAAACCTTTATGAGTTTCTTTCTTCTGTTGAACACAAACAAAGATGCTTTGAAGAATGCTGAAAAGCAGTAACCATTGACTTCCATAGTAGGAAAAACAATAGTACAGAAGTCTATTGTTACAGGTTTCCAGAATTCTTCAAAACATCATCACTTGTTTCAAATCTTTTCTTTTTTTTTCTGTTGAACTCAAATGAAGATATTTTGAAGAATGCTGGAAACTGTAACCATTGACTTCCTTAGTAAATAAAACAAATACTACAGGTTTCCGGTATTCTTTAAAATATCTTCACTTGTTTCAAACCTTTATGAGTTTCTTTCTTTTGCCAAACACAAATACACATTCTTTAGAGAATGCTGGAAACCGGTAACCATTGACATTCATAGTAGGAAAAACAAAAAATACAAAAGTCTATAGTTACAGGTTTTTAGCATTCTTCAAAATATCTTAATTTGTGTTAGAAGAAAGAAACACATAAATGTCTGAAACAAATGAAGGTATTTTGAAGAATGCTGAAAACTGGTAACCATTGACTTCCATAGTAGGAAAAACAATTACTACGGAAGTCAGTGGTTACAGGTTTTCACCATTCTTTAAAATATCTTTACGTGTTTCAAACCTTTATGTTTATTTCTTCTGTTGAACACAAACGAAGATACTTTGAAAATTGTTAAAAAAGCAGTAACCATTTACTTCCATAGTAGGAAAAACAAATACTATGAAAGTCAATTGTCACAGGTTTCCAGGTTTCTTCAAAATATCTTCAGTTGTTTCAAACCTTTATGAGTTTCTTCTGTTGAACACAAACGAAGATGCTTTGAAGAATGCTGAAAAGCAGTAACCATTTACTTCCATAGTAGGAAAAACAATAATACAGAAGTCTATAGTTACAGGTTTCCAAAATTCTTTATAACGTCATCACTTGTTTCAAACCTTTCTAAGTTTTTTTTCTGTTGAACACAAATGAAGATACTTTGAAGAATGTTGGAAACCTCTAACCATTGACTTCCTTAGTAGGTAAAACAAATACTACAGGTTTCCAGTATTCTTTAAAATATCTTCACTTGTTTCAAACCTTTATGAGTTTATTTCTTTTGCCAAACACAAATGAACATACTTTAGAGAATGCTGGAAACTGGTAACCATTGACATCCATAGTAGGAAAAACAAATAATACAAAAGTCTATAGTTACAGGTTTTCAGCATTCTTCAAAATATCTTCACTTGTGAAGAAGAAGAAAGAAACACACACAGGTCTGAAACTAATGAAGATATTTTGAAGAATGCTAAAAACTGTTAACCATTGACTTCCATAGTAGGAAAAACAATTACTACGGAAGTCAATGGTTACAGGTTTTCACCATTCTTCAAAATATCTTCACTTGTTTAAAACCTTTATGTTTATTTCTTCTGCTGAACACAAATGAAGATACATTGAAGAATGTTGAAAAGCGGTAACCATTTACTTCCATAGTTGGAAAAACAAATACTATGGAAGTCAGTAGTTACAGGTTTTCAGCATTCTTCAAAATATCTTTATCTGTGTGTGTGTGTGTGTGTGTGTGTGTTTTGAGCATTAGTGAGAGAGAAATAAATTCACCCCATCTGAATCTATGGCAGATGTTGGACTCTGCCACCCAGTGTGTGTTTCTGCAGCCGAGATCACACATAATCCCAAATTTCCTGCAACATTCCAGCATGATTTCCATTCTCTCTGTGTGGCAGTCTGTCCACCCTCCCTAACTAGACAACACTACGGAGATTACACAAAGCATACTCCAAAAACTGCAGTCTTTTGATTGTTTTGAACTATAACTAGAAAAGTAAAGTTCGCAGACAAACTATATGGTAAACTTTATTCTGAGTGGTTGCTAAGACATGGCTGGGCAGTTACTAAGGTGTTCTGAGTGGTTGCTAGGGTGTTCTGTGTGGTAGCTAAGGTGTTGTTAGATGGTTGCTAAGGTGTTGCTAGGTAGTTGCTAATATTTGGAGAGGTTGCAAAGGTGTTACTAGGTGGTTGCTAAGGTGTTGCTAGGCAGTTGCCAAAGTGTTCTAGATCATTGTTAGGTGGTTGCCAGGGTGTTGTGAGTTGTTTGCTATGTGGTTGCTTAGGTGTTGCTAAGAGGTTGCTAAGTTGTTCCTAGGCTGTTGCTAAGGTGTTACTAGGCAGTTGCTAAGGTGTTGCTGAGTGGTTGCTTGAGTGTTTTGAGTGGTTGCTAGGCAGTTGCGAAGGTATTGCTAAGGGGTTGCAAAGGTGTTGCAAGGTGGTTGTTAATGTGTGTCTAGGAGGTTGCTAAGGTGTTACTAGGCAGTTGCTAGGTGTTTGCTAAGGTGTTGCTTGGTGGTTGCTAAGGAGCTCTAGGTTGTTGTTAGGTGGTTGCTAGGCGGTTACTAAGGCTTTTCTAGGTGGTTGCTAAGGTGTTGCTAGGCAGTTACTAAGGTGTTCTAGGTCGTTGTTAGGTGGTTGCTAAAGTGTTTTAAGTGGATACTAGGCGGTTGCTAAGGCGTTGCTAGGTGGTTGCTAAGGTGTTGCCAGTTGGTTGCTAAGGTGTTGCTAGGTGGTTGCCAAAGTTTTTTAAGTAGTTGCTAGAAATAGCATTTTTTTGCATAAATTAGCATGTTGTTAGCATGGATCTAGTATGAATTAGCATGTTGCTAGTATGTTAATAGTATGAATTAGCATGTTGCTAGTATGTTTATAGTATGAATTAGCATGTTGCTAGTATGTTAATAGTATGAATTAGCATGTTGCTAGTATGTTTATAGTATGAATCAGCATGTTGCTAGTACAAATAAGCATGTTGCTAGTATGAATTAGTATGCTGTTAGTATGTTGCTAGTATGGATTGGCTTGTTGTTAGTATGTCTAATGTAAAGTCAATGGCAGTTTTTTTTACAATGGACGTCTATGGGACAGTTGCTAGGGTGCCATAAGTGGTTGCTAGGGTATGATGATCAGTGATTGGCAGATTGGTAGTCTGAGTTATTTAAGCTCAACCTTAAGTCTGTATGACAGTCTGGCGCAAAGTTACGAGGTCACAAAGTTTGGTCCAATGTTAAGTCGATGGGACTTTCCCGAATTTTCCAGGACAGTCTTCGGAAAATTGGGTCAGTTGGGAAAGATATAGAAACCTGAGTCAGCTATAGGAGGCTTTTTAAATACCCATGCAGATGTGTCATGAGAACTGCAGACTCACTGCAACTCCGCATCACAGCAGATGGACTCATTTACAGCCAATTAGCCGCTGCGCTTTAAGAACGGCCTCACCCACACAATTACAGCCGTCAGACGAAAGCAACCCCGCCCCCAGAGCCCAGATGGAGACCCAACAATGGAGGAGAGGCCCATTTGAACGTCTGGAGGGCAAAGAAGAAGAAGCTGATCTGTCATCCTCAGCACTTCATTATTTGATCATATTCCATGCAGCCTTCACATATTTGCGGGTTTCTCAGCAGCAGAAGTCATCATAGCTGGTAAACTCAGAGCGCAGTGAATGGGAGAGGACAACACATCATTCATTTACAATCATATTAGCTGAAATAATGAGATGACACCAGGAGCAAGTCCTGAAGTGTATATAATGCTTTATGTAAAGTCTTGTTTGGTGCTGCAGCTGAAAGACGCCTCTCATTTGGAGAATGAAGCCTCATGCAGTGCTCAGGTGTGAGTTTCTCACAGACTTGTCAAAATCTTGATGCTTCTGTGGGTCTCGTTTATCAAATCTGAGCTTTATTTTGCATTCTCTATTGGATTCGGATCAGGTGATTGGCTGGGCCATTCTACAGCTTGATGTTCTTTCTCTGAAAGCATATGAGAGTCTCTTTTGCTGTGTTTTGGATCATTGTATTGCTGAAATGTCCACCCCGGTGGCGTTGCGATTGGGGGGGGGGTATACTTGTTATCTAAGTACTTAAAAATATCACATACATCACGTGCATTTCACTTAACGCAGCATTTGTGTCGGGTAATGAAATAATCAGCAGGTGGCAGTGAGACTGTTGTCACATGGTGTTAAAAAAAATCCCGCCACTGCACTGTCATCATTCAGTCATTGTTTTGAGGCGCTGAAGCTAATGAGGTAATAATACCACTGTTTCGCCAAACTGAATAGTTCTAGCGACTGATGAAGCTTAATATTTGTTTCCACAGTATAAAATGTGTGTAGTTTTGGTGAAATAAAATAACTAATCAATAAAATGTGCGTCATATAAATTTAAATATATGCAAATTAGTCAGAAAATGTAAACTGCATTCGCTTACTAGATATATTATAGATTTTGAATATCAATATTTTGCAAGGTATTGAATTTAGAAATGATTGGGTTGGTGGTTGGCAGAGCGGACAGACTTATTTCCTCCGACCCTAGCAACGGCCCTGGTCCACCCTGGTTTCATCTTCATCCTCCTGCTAATGTAGATGTTGGACTGAAGCAGCTGATATTCGTTTACACTGAGGAAGGTCAGAGGCTTGCTGAAGAACTACTGAGAGATTTCAGCTGCTGTCTGGGCTTTCCCTGCTGAACTACACCTCCCTTTCTTCATGTGTTCAATACTTTTTCCTTTCCGTCATTTCATTTTATTACACAGAACTTCATTTGTAAACTAATTAGATTTGTTTTCTTTTGTATATATGGATTCATTTGATTGTTGCCAACCTCTGGTGGAAGTTTCAAGTCAACAGGACTTTAATAATGTTCTCTAAGAAAAATTGTGAAACATAGTAACAATATACTAATCCATACTAAAAACATGCTAACAAACATACCAATCATACTAGCAACATGCTAATTCATGCTAACAACATGCTAGTTTATACTAGAAACATGCTAGCAACATGTTAATTTATACTAGAACCATGCTAACAACATGCTAATTTATGCTAAAACATGCTAGCAACATACTAATACACACTAGAACCATGGTAATTTATGTTAGCAACTGCCTAGTAACCACTCATAACACCTTAACAACCGCCTAGCATCATCTTGGCAACCACTTGGAACACCTTAGCAACCACCTAGCAATACCTTAGAGACCACTTAGCAACTGCCAAGAAATGCCTTAGCAATCGCCTAGAACACCCCAGCAACCACTCAGAACACCTTAGCAACCACCTAGCAATGTCCAGCAACCACTCAGAATATCCTAGCAACAGTCTTAGCAACTACCTAGCAACACCTTAGCAACCACTCAGAACACCTTAGCAACTGCCTAGCAAAACCTTAGCAACCACTTAGTAACAACTTAGGAACCACCTAGCAACAATTCATAACACCCTAGCAACCACCTAGCAACACCTTACACTCAGAACACTCAAGCAACTACCTAGCAACATCTTAGCAACCACATAAAACACCTTAGCAATGCCTTAGTAACCACTCAGAACACCCTGGTAACCACATAACAACGACTTAATCACCACCTAGCAACCATTCAGAATACCCTAGCAACACCTTAACAACTACCTGAAAACATCCTTACAACTGCCTAGCAACGCTTTAACAACCAGTCAAAACACCCTAGCAACGTGTTAGCAACCACTCAGAACACCCTAGCAATGCTTTAGCAACCAATTATTTAAACTTTAAAGCTACTTCAGACATTCAGACGGGGTTTGATTTTATTGCGCAGAACTTCATTTGTACACTCTTTAGATTTGTTTTCTTTGCATATGCAGATTTATTTAGTTGTTATCAACATCTGGGGAAAATGTCAACTTCTTCAGAAATATGTTTTCTGTGAAAAATGGTGACGTGTTCAACACTTACTTGCTTCACTGTATATTGTACGGTGACAGACAACCACAGGCGTTTTGCACTGCTCTGAGCGAGATGTTGCTCTTTTAAACTCGAAACCTTTGTCTTTAAACCAAAACCCGAGCCTTTTGTTTTGAATTTCCTCATAGTATAAGTTTGTGTAGATCTGCACAGTTTTTCACTTGCGAAAACAGCTTGTGCAAAAGTGTGTGTCATAATAAAATACAGGCTTTGGAGATCAATAAACGCTTTTTTGCACTGAAGGATCCGTGATTTCCCCTTAACTGCTCAAACTGCTGCTCCTGCTGAGCCCACAGACACAACGGGACAACAGCACTTATACTTTAAAGGACAATAACACTTTAAAGACGCTTAGGGACTGAAGACAGCAAGTGATGAAGTGTTTCAGGAATAATTCTGTCCCATTCTTCCTGCAAACAAATCCTAAGGTGAGCAACAGTCTTCATTGTCAGATTTGCTGCTTCAAATTGTGCCACACATTCTCTATTGGAGACAGGTCGGGACTGCAAGCAGGCCAGTCAACTACCTGTATCCTCCGCAGCCAGGACTGCACGGACGTCCTGGAAAAGAAGGCAGCATATTGTGCTTGAGGATTCTTGATGTAGTGCCGCCTGGTACCTAGTTCACACTAGAGGATTTTAAGCCTGATTTGAGCCCGATTTGGAAGTTAACACCTCGCAGACGGAAATCCAACATTTAGCATGCTAAATATTCCAGAGCAGTCGGCCGACTCAACCCCACGTGTGGTCAGATGTAGTGACGAGCTGCAGCCAATGAGAGAGCAGATCAGCATGAGCTGAATGCCTGTGTGTTCAGGAGCTCAACATAAACCTCTGTGATTGGTCAGAATGGGCATTGGTGCATGAGAGGAGGCTATATTAACAGTGGAACTAGAATTCTGTAACTATAAGAGTTACCATACTGCTCATTCTGACCGTTCTTATATAAACGCCATACTGTCACAACATATTTACATTCAAAGCTATTATTGAGATATTAAAATTAAGCTTTGAATGTCTGGCATCATATTTAATGACACATTACCCTAAAAATATAATCTTTTTTTGGTAATACAGCCTATAAATACGTAGTTAAGATACTAGAACACTTAAAGGTCTCGGCTTTCATTTTCACTTTCAAACAGGAGCTATTTCACTGCACAGCATCTGCTGTTTTGAAAGATATCTGAAGTAAATTGATGTTTTTGCCATCAGAAAGTTTTGTTTATGTTAGCAGGAAGTTGCTAGGCAAGGAAATGCACACATATTTAAAGTCAGAGCGAAAAGTATCAGACATGCATGCAGTCATTTTAACCAATATGGTAATTTAAGGCAGAAATGCTCAGTTCTTTACTGTTTTGTAATAAAAAAAAAAAATAACAATGTCAGAAAGAAATACACATAGTTAGAAAACGGCAGGGTGTTATAAATATGTTAGTTTTATTTCAAAGAGTTATAAAATTACAAAAATTAAAAACTCTCTGTGTATCTCTCCACTGGAGCCTGCAGATGAGTGATTAATCCGCTGATGAATCCGCTGATTTGACGATGTTTTTAAATGCTTCCTCCAAAGTTTGAAACGCTGTCAGTGATGTCATCAGCACACAAGCAGCCAATAGTGTTCAGCTTTTTCTGACGACTCCTCCCTCAAATTTTCATTGGCTGTGGTTTGGTAGCTTGAATGAGCTGTTGGGGAATGAGTTGTTGTCAGATCATGTAGTGTGTGACCCCCCTCTTGTGGATCATTCGCAGAGTGTTGCGTAGTGTGAACACCACAGAGATTAAACGACACAAAGTCAAGTCATGTAGTGTGAACGGCACAGCGATCTGCTGATGTTTAAAATCCTGTAATGTGAACTAGGCTTGAGGGATCAGAGATTCAGCCTAGGTTGACGACCTCGTCCTTTACGCACTGAAATTCCTCCAGATTCCTTGAATCTTTGTTGATGTTCTGCACTGCTGATGGTGAAATATCCTCATGTCTTCCTCTCTTTCTTTGAGGAACATTGTTTTTAAACATTTCAATCATTTTCTCACGTATTTGTTGGCAAACTGGTGATCCTCGGCCCATCTTTGCTCCTGAAGGACTAGACCTTTCTTGGATGCTGCTTTTGTAAATCATAACTACAATCACCTGTTGACATCACCTGTTTCAAATCACATCGTTAACTAATTTACCCTGATTACTGCCCTAAACAGCTCCTGTCCCAATTTATTTTGAATGTGTCGCAGGTCTGAATGACAGGAAAGAATGTATATTCATTCATTCATTTCAACCGCTTTTCCAGGGCCGGTTTATGGGGGCAGCAGTCTTAGGAGAGATCCCCAGACTCCCCTCTCCCCAGACACTCCCTACAGCTCCTCCAAGGGGATCCCAAGGTGTTCCCAGGCCAGTCAAGAGACATAGTCCCTCCAGCGTTTCTTGGATCTTCCCCGAGGTCTCCTCCTGGTAGGACATGCCTGGAACACCTCCCTAGGTAGGCGTCCAGGAGGCATCCGAAACAGATGCCCGAGCCACCTCAGCTGACTTCTCTGGATGTGGAGGAGCAGCGGCTCTACTCTGAGCTCCTCCCAGGTGTCAGAGCTCCTCACCCTATCTATAAGGATGCGCTCTGCCACCCTGCGAAGGGCACTTATTTTGGCTGCTTGTATCCAAGATCTTGTCCTTTCGGTCATGACCCAATGCTCATGACCATAGGTGAGAGTAGGACCATGGATGGACCGGTAAATCAATAGCTTTGCCTTTCAGCTCAGCTCTTTCTTTACCACAATGGACCGGTACATCGACCGCATTAACGCTGCACCAATCCGCCTGTCAGTCTCACTCTCCATGCTCAAGAACAAAACCCCAAGATACTTGAACTCCTTCTCCTGGATATGGCAAATCACCTTTTCCAGTGGAGCACCATGGCCTCGGACTTGGAGGTGATTCCTATCCCAACCCACGTCACACTCGGCAGCAAACCACCCCAGTGCATGCTGAAGGGTCATGTTCGATGAAGCCAACAGAACAACATTGTCTGCGAATAACAGATGAAATCCTGTATGTATGTGTGTATATGTGTGTATGTGTGTGTGTGTGTGTGTGTGTGCAGACAGTAATTGGGATGCCACTAGTTTTCCCCCAATTGTGAGCAGTCGGAGACAAAGCGTGGATCATTGAATGTGCTTTAGAGTAATGAAAGAGAAGCGCTTGTCCTTTGTTTGGACTGGTGTGTGTGAGCGCAGACACAGAGAGAACCCTGTCTTTTGATGCTCGGAGGGGATCGAGCTGCAAGGTGCGACCGGCGTTTTAAATGATTGGAAGATTCGGTGTAATTTCTTCCATTCAGTGGTGCGACTTCACACTGCGAGAGTAATGGAGGCCTGAGAGCATCTGGATGACCGCTACTGTCCTGCTGCTGGGCCGGGTAATCAGACACACACGCACTGTCACCTTCAACTCTCTGTCAACAGCAGTGTAAAAAAACAACACTCATCTGCACATTTACACTCAATAGTGAATCACTAAAGCTAATGAATCACTAAAAAAACACTTAAATTTTATCTACTTATTAATTTATTTAAAATATTTTTTTCCATTTATTGTTATTAATGCTTTTATTTTTTTGTTATTTCAATTAATCAATTTTTATTTTATTTATATTTTATTTTTTTAGTTTTTAAATACAAATTTTTTATTTTTTATTTTATTTATATTTTATTTATTTATTTATGCACATTTAGTTATTTATTTGTATATTAATGCATTCATTGTTGTTTATTTATGCATTTATTGTTTTTTTTTTATTTTTTATTTTACTTATATTTTATTCATTTACTTTTATTATTTACTTATTTTGATTATTTATTAATGCATTTGTTATTATGTATTTTTGCATTTATTGTTTTATTTTATTTTATTTTTTATTTTTATTAGTTATTTTTGCATTTATTGTTTTATTTTTTTATTTTTTTATTTATTTTTATTATTTATTTTTGCATTTATTGTTTTATTAATTTATTTTTTTATTATTTATTTTTGCATTTATTGTTTTTATTTATTTCTTTTTTAATAAAAATGCACATTTTTTTATTTTTATTATGTATTTATTTTTAATATTTATCAGTGCATTCATTGTTATCTATTTATGCATTTATTGTTTTTATTTACTTATTTTTAAATTAATATATATATATATATATATATATATATATATATATATATATATATATATATATATATATATATATATATATCTTTTTATTTATACACGTTTATTTATTTTTATTATTTATTTATTTTTATTAGTAATCAACCATTGTTATTTATTTTTCCATTTTTTGTTTTTATTTATTTTTAAATTAATTTATACATTTTATATTTATATTTGATTTTTTTATTTATGCACATTTATTTATTTTTATTATTTATCAATGCATTCATTATTTTTTATTTATTCATTTAATGTTTTTGTTTATTTTTTCATAAATTCTTTAATTTTTTATTTTATTTTTTTATTTACGCACATTTACTTTTGAAAATATTTATTTATTTTTTATAATTTATTAATGCATTGTTATTTCTTTATCTATTCATTGTTTTTATAGCTGTTAATTTTTTATTTTGCATTTATTTATTTACTTGTGCACATATATTTATTTTTATTATTTATTAATGCATTCAAAATAAATGAATGCATTAATATTCATGCAATAACTGTTTTTATTTATTTATTTATTTATTTTTCTATTACTTTAATAATGCATTCATTTATATTTATTTGTTGTTTTCATTTATTTAAATTAATTTATTAATATTTAAATGTGTGTGTGTGTGTGTGTGTGTGTGTGTGTGTGTGTGTGTGTGTGTGTGTGTGTGTGTGTGTGTGTGTGTGTGTGTGTGTGTGTGTGTGTGTGAATGAGAGTGTAATACATATGCAGGAATAGTTGGCGGTTCAGTCCACTCTTTCAACTCCTGATGAATAAAGGGAATAAGCCAAAGGAAAATTAGTGAATATTTAAAGGTGCCATATAATGGCCATCCAGATATAGCATAGCTGAATAATCTTGCTTGTTTGTACCTTTAGAAATGCACCATGTTTTAAAAAGTGTGCTCAGAAACAAATGGTGGTGTCTCTTCTTCAATACACTGAAGTGGATCTAATAGGTTCAAGTACAGGTATTTTTAATACACTTTTAAGTTTTGAAGAACATGAGTAATTGGACACCTGGTAGAAGTGTTTCAGTCGCAGATGTTGAGGCTCATTTTAACCTGCGTCTGCCTCCACACATCTTTTATACACTCAGTATCTCCTTTATGCTCTTTATCCTGCTCTTAATGTGTCAATAGGAGGACTTAGCCATTGTTTGAGCTTAGCACCGGAGACCTAGCGAAGCCATTAGCCTAGCAGCAAGTCCCAAACAGCTAAATTACCCTCTTTCTCTTCCCGTCTCATCTCTGTTCTTAAAGTAATGACACGGGGAAAATTTCCCCCTCTTTTCTCCCGCTCGATGCCGTCCTCCACTTTGGCAGGGTGAACGGTGAGAGTCGGGGCTTGAAAATGAGCGATAGTTTGAGCCGGGAGGAGGGAAATTGAAGACGCCCTCTGTGAAATACAATAAAAACATCCTGTAATTTGCAGCGACTTTCTACTCTTCTCTCTATCAAATCAGACGCGCTCAGCCGGTGATCTGTATTCACTCCTTCCCTCAAAACCTCCTTCTCTTTCCCTCCTTCTGTGCCACAAAAAAGATTATTGACGTCTGCTGAAACCCATTTTCAGAAATCACAGCGAATGGAGGGGAAAACGTTGGATAAAACCATTCTGGATGTGCCAGGAACCAAACAAAAAGCTCGTCTGGAAGATTGTGTTCACTTTACAGACGGTTTACTAAGCATACAGGCAAACCTGGGTTAAAACTCAGGACTTAAATATTGGTATTTTCAATAACCTTCAATCCCAAAATTGTACATGTTCGTACCACAGGGGTTTTCAGTCTTATAGACCTTCAAATATAATCACGACCATGTGAGAGACCCTAACATGTAAAACAATAATCATAAACTGCTCATATTTCACCATTCACAGACATTTCCACTTTATTATTCGAGTTTTTTTGGAGCTTAATCTCTCTTTTTTGCCAGGTTTTCAATTTTTAGACACCTAAAATATGATTGTGACCAAATTAGAGACCCCAACATATAAAAGCATATCATAATCTGCTCATATTTCATGATTCCTGGATATTTTCAGCTGATTATTTACATTTTGTGAGCTTAATTTTTTGGAGGGTTTTCAATATTTTAGGCCCTCAAATATGACTGACAAAGTGAGAGACTCCAACATGTAAAATAACACATCTTAATCTGCTCATATTTCACGATTCATGGATATTTTCAGTTGATTATTTACATTTTGGGAGCTTATTCTCTTTGATAATTTTTTTTTTTTGCAGGGTTTTTAATTTTTTAGACCCTCAAATGATCGTGACCAAATTAGAGACCCTAACTTGTAAAAGCATATCATAAACTGCTCATATTTCATGATTCCTGGATATTTTCAGTTTATTATTTGCGTTTTTGGAGCTTAAACTGTCTTTTTTGACAAGGTTTTCAATATTTTAGGCCCTCAAATATGACTGTGACCAAGTGAGAGAATCCAACATGTAAAATAACACATCTTAATCTGCTCATATTTCATGATTCATGGATATTTTCAGTTTATTATTTACGTTTTGGGAGCTTAATCTCTTTGATAACCTTTTTTGGCAAGGTTTTTTTAATGTTTTAGACCATCAAATATGATCGTGACCATGTGAGAGACTCTGACAAGTAAAACAATAATCATAAACTGCTCATATTTCATGATTCACAGACATTTTTTTTTATTATTTGCGTTTTTGGAGCTTAAACTGTCTTTTTTTACAAGGTTTCCAGTCTTTTGGACCCTCAAATATGATTGTGACCAAATGAGAGACCCTAACATATAAAAGCATATCATAAACTGCTCATATTTCAGGATTCCTGGATATTTTCAGCTGATTATTTACATTTTGGGAGCTTTATTTTTTGCAGGGTTTTGAATATTTTAGACCATCAAATATGATTAAGACCAAGTGAGAGACTCCAACATGTAAAAAACAATATCTTAAACTGCTCATTTCATGATTCATGGATATTTTCAGTTTATTATTTGCATTTTTGGAGCTTAAACTGTCTTTTTTGACAAGGTTTTCAATATTTTAGGCCCTCAAATATGATGGTGACCAAGTGAGAGACTCCAACATGTAAAATAACACACCTTAATCCGCTCATATTTCACGATTCATGGATATTTTCAGTTTATTATTTACATTTTGGGAGCTTAATCTCTTTGATAACCTTTTTTTGCAAGGTTTTCAGTCTTTTGGAGCCTCAAATATGATCGTGACCAAGTGAGAGACTCCAACATGTAAAAACAATATCATAAACTGCTCAATTCATGATTTATGGACATTTTATTTTATTTTATTATTTGCGTTTTTGGAGCTTAATGTCTTTTTTGACAAGGTTTTCAGTATTTTAGGCCCTCAAATATGATCGTAACCAAATTAGAGACCCCAACATGTATAAACATCATAAACTGCTCATATTTCATGATTCCTGGACATTTTCAGCTGATTATTTACATTTTGGGAGCTTGATCTCTTTGATAACTTTTTTTTTTTGCAAGGTTTTCAGTCTTTTGGACCCTCAAATGTGATAGTGACCGAGTGAAAGACCCGTTACATGTAAACAAATTATTTAAAACTGCTCATATTTCATAATTCATGGATATTTTCATCCTATTATTGGTTTTCCGGGAGCTTAATCTCTTCTTTTGCAAGTTTTTCAGTATTTTAGATCTTCAAATATGATCGTGACCAAATTAGAGACCCCAACATGTAAAAAACAACATCTTAAACTGCTCATATTTCATGATTCATAGATATTTTCAGTTTATTATTTACGTTTTGGGAGCTTATTCTCTTTGATAACTTTTTTTTGCAAGGTTTTCAATGTTTTAGACCCTCAAATATGATTTAAACCAAGTGAGAGACTCTAACATGTAAAAACAATATCTAAAACTGCTTATATTTCATGATTCATCGATGTTTTCATCTTATTGTTTACATTTTGTGAGCTTAATCTTTCTTTTTTGCAAAGTTTTCAATATTTTAGATCCTAAAATATGATCGTGACCAAATTAGAGACCCCACACATGTAAAATGCATATCATAAACTGCTCATATTTCATGATTCCTGGACATTTTCAGCTGATTATTTACATTTTGGGAGCTTAATCTCTTTGATAACTTTTTTTTGCAAGGTTTTCAGTCTTTTGGAGCCTCAAATATGATTGTGACCAAGTGAGAGACTCCAACATGTAAAAACAATATCATAAACTGCTCAATTCATGATTTATGGACATTTTTTTATTATATTATTTGCGTTTTGGAGCTTAATGTCTTTTTTGACAAGGTTTTCAGTATTTTAGGCCCTCAAATATGACTGTGACCAAGTGAGAGACTCCAACATGTAAAATAACACATCTTAATCTGCTCATATTTCATAATTCATGGCTATTTTCAGTTTATTATTTACATTTTGGGAGCTTATTCTCTTTGATAACTTTTTTTTGCAAGGTTTTCAATGTTTTAGACCCTCAAATATGATTAAAACCAAGTGAGAGACTCCAACATGTAAAAACAATATCTAAAACTGCTCATATTTCATGATTCATCGATGTTTTCATCTTATTGTTTACATTTTGTGAGCTTAATCTTTCTTTTTTGCAAAGTTTTCAATATTTTAGATCCTCAAATATGATCGTGACCAAATTAGAGACCCCACACATGTAAAATGCATATCATAAACTGCTCATATTTCATGATTCATAGATGTTTTCAGCTTATTACTTACATTTTGGGAGCTTATTTGCTCATTTTTTGCAATGTATTTTAGAACCTCAAATGTAATCATGACCATGTGAGAGACCCCAAAATGTAAAAAGCACAGCTTAAACAGCTCATAATTAAAGGGTCATGGATATGTTTATCTTATTATTTGCGTTTTGGCAGCTTAATCTCTTTTTGTTGCAGGGTTTTCAATATTTTAGACCCTCAAATATGATCGTGATCAAGTGAGAGACTCCAACATATGAAAAACATCACAGCATGCTTATATTTCTTGAGTCATGGATGTTTTCAGCTCATTAATTTTTGAGAGCTTGTTCTCTTTTGACAACTTTTTTTGAGACAGCTTTCAGTCTTTTAGTCCCTCAAATATGATGGTGACCAAGTGAGAGACCCCTAACATGTAAAATAATAAATCATAAACCGCTCATATTTCATGACTCAGGGATATTTTCAGCTTATTATTTACATTTTTGGGAGCTTAATCTTTTTGAAAACTTTTTTTGCAAGGTTTTCAATGTTTTAGACCCTCAATTATGATTGTGACCAAGTGAGAGACCTTAACAAGTAAAAAAAACACAGCTTAAACCAGCCTGATCTCACGAGGAAACGTAAGCACTTTACATTTTGTCAGTTTAGTGGCTAATTCGGCACCTAAATAGTACGAATTAGATCGTATGAATTCATACGAATTAGCCACTAAATCAAAAAGTTATGAATTGCCGTGGGATTGCATGGGCTTAAACTGCTCATATTTAAAGATTCACAGACATATTCAGCTTATTTAAGGTTATTAAGGTAACCTAATTGATGTATAATAAATAATGAACTGTGTGGAACCCAGCATTTTTTACACTGCATACAAAAAAATCATCATCCCAAGGCACTCGATAAGTATGACATGATGACATGGCTATTATTTTACAAACACCACTCTTGGGCATCTACGTATTTTGGCAAACTTGCCCTCATCAGGGGCACTTTTCAAGTGTCCTAGACTGATGATTTTTTAATTTTGTATACATTTAAGAATCCCTTATCCACAGAGCACCGACACATTAATCGAATGCACCACAGAAGCGTGTTTTGTTTGTTTCTGGACTCATAATTAATTGTTCCTTCAATGAGAAAGTGTTCATTCATGCCTCAGTCAGGGCCGCTGTGCACTTCTGCGAAACATTTCAACTTTTCAACACAGTCTACTAAGCATTTTTATTTTTTTCAGAAGCGCTGTGAACAACCAGGTGGTTTTGGACAAACATGAGATGTGCTTCAATTATTTTTTTTGGCAGCGGTGGATTTCAACATGTTGCCTTTTCATGAGCACCAATCTTACTCACCGTTCTTCTGAAAGTAATGAACAAGGTCTTCTGCCGTCTGTAGAGTTTGCAGAATTGCCTATTGAGTTCTTCAGATGGTTTCTGCAGGGCGTTCACTTACAGGGAAACTAACAATCCGTCAATTTTCGACTTCTATAGCAGGGTAGACTATTCTTTAGCACCCATGTCTTCAGCAATGCTTTTATGGGCTTTTCTGTCATTGTGCTTGAGTTGTAAGTCTACCAAATTCCAGACTAGACTTTGTGTGGCTTTATTTGAAGGGCCATTTCTCACAATTTATTTGTATAATATACAGGGCATCTGGAAAGTATTGACAGCGCCTCACTTTTTCCACATTTGTTTATGTTACAGCCTTATTCTATAATGGATTAAAATCATTTCTATCCTCAACATTCTACACACAATCCCCCATAATGACATTGTGAAGAAAGGGTTTTTGATATTGTTGCAAATTTATAAAAAAATAACATCAGTATTCTTAGCCTTTGCTCAATACTTTGCTGATGCACATTTGGCAGCGATTACAGCCTCATGTCTTTCTGAATATGATGGCACAAGCTTGGCGCACCTGTCTTTGGGAATTGTTGCCCGTTCCTCTTTGCAGTTCCTCTTAAGCTCTATCAGGTTGGATGGGAAGCAATGGTGTAAAGCCATTTTCAGATCTCTCCTGTGATGCTCAATAGGATTTAGGTCAGGGCTCTGGCCGGGCCACTCAAGGACATTCACTGAGTCGTTGTGAAGCCGCTCCATTGATATTCTGGTGGTGTGCTTTGGGTCATTGTCCTGCTGGAAGATGAACCGTTGCCCCAGTCTGAGGTCAAGAGCACTCTGAAGCAGGTCTTCAATCAGGTTGTCTCTGTACATTGCTGCATTCATCTTTCCCTCTATCCTGACTAGTCACGCCAAAGTCTGTGAATACTGATGTACATGTGATTCTTCAGCTTTTTGATTTTCCCTGCGATGCGAATGACGAGGCACGAGTTGAATTGCTCAAGTTGGACAAATCTGAACTTCAGTGGACATTCGCGCCACGTTAAACAATCAGGAGCTTTCTCTTGCAGGGCTGTGATTTTGACGTATAGCCTGTGGTGTCCCAAGAGGAAATCCTCCTGCTGACACCGGACAACAGCTCATCAAACTGGGCTGGGCTCAGTCTGAAGCTCCCCTGAGAGCTTCCATCATCCAGGTGTAGTTTCTGGAGAAGTTGATGAACTCACAGACCTGGTGCACCTCTGAAAGGATCTAGTGGACTCAGACACGGCGCCAAACGAATATACGCGGCTTTTCAGCCTTCCTAAAGCACATAAACACAGCTACTCTCTCAATAAAATCAATGCTAGCTATATTTAAACGAAACTAGAGTCACCTGGCAGACTGAAGCCCCGTCCTTGACTCGAACCCGCATCTATTGGGAGGTGAATTAGACGTGTGAATGAAGCAAATAATCTTAAAATGTTCATGCGTCTATTTACTCGTGAATATCGTGATTTATTCACGCAGCGGCTGGTGGAAGCAGAACATTACATTTTTAAGCAAATTAACCAAATTAACTCATTTAAACTTGCATCAATTAATCTGACTTAATAATCAAGATAAAATTTGTTTAACTTAACAAAAAGTTAAAGTTGAAACCTGATTAACTTTTTATAATAAGTTAAAGTAACATAAAACATGACTTTTTACTATATATATATATATATATATATGTGTGTGTGTGTGTGTGTGTGTGTGTGTGTGTGTATATATATATATATATATATATATATATATTTTTTTTTTTTTTTTTTTTTTTTTTTTTTTACAGTGTAGTTAGGAATCAATCAATCAATGGAAGAGGATCGATTCCTTACTGTTGCAATTCTTTAAACACAGACATTGGTTGTAAATATGCTAAAAGAAAGCTCAATCCAGCACAAATATTACATACTGCATGCTGCACTTACATACTGCATAGTGTTTAAAATGCATGTGCACAGATTTCCAATAGAAACAAAATCTGGACACAAGTGATCACAAGCAGTGACATAAATAAGTCTAACAGTCGACAATAAACAGACCTTCTCTTTTATTTACATCGGTAAGCACGAGAAGCATTTGAACACAACAAATCCAGGTGGAAACAGGGACATTTGATGAGTATGGTTTTCCAAAAAATCTAAAAGTTTGTAAAATGCTAGCAAAACATGTGTCGAAAAAAGAAACAACTCTACTCTAGTAATTAGATTGATCGTGTATTAATGTAACAATCATTTGTATTTAAACATCAAAATCGGAATATAAAGCGTTAAAGTGTTTAAAGACATCTGTAAAAGGGGAAAAGTCATGTGGCCGGAGCCAGAGTTGATCTAATAAAGTACGGGCATGCCATTATGGTTGTGTCATGGAGTCTCCAAACTGAATTATCCTGTTTGGAGCAGAGATGAGGTAAAACAATGAGGGATATGGGACCAATATGAGTGAAAGTTGATGAGACAATAGCTTTGGGGAGCAAGGTTGCACCTCCCAGACTGTCCCACACTTAGCACTGAGAGCTTTGAGGCTTTGATCTGTATCTGAGCTGCTCCAGGAAATGAGCTCCTATTAAAAAATCCTCCATGACACACGAGCCCGCGGCCGCGCACAAAAAAAAAAACACACACACACCAACACATCTGAGCGGAAATTAAAAGCCTTTTAAAATCACACATAAACCACACGGGCTCCGAAATGGGAAAACAATCATTGATTATTCACACTGTTTTCAAGTGTACCGCTGAAGAATCTGACGACGGCTCTCAATCTCCCGCGCTTTATCACTTCTTCTTCCCGCGCGCGCGCGATTTCCCGCGCTCCCGTCAAAGTCCATTTAAAAACTACATGCAAATAAACCAAAACTGCATGCAAATCAAGGTCAGTCATTCAAACACGGGGGGATACTCGTTTTAATTAACACCGACCAGTAAGGACTCTTCAAAACAGTGTGCAATGCATTGAATTTTAATTTGAAAACCAAAACCAGACCTTGAATACACAAGTAGATATTACGTAAATCTCATATAAAGTTGCTTTATTCACAGTATTGAATAAAAATAACATATATCACCACAGTATTTCGTAATGAATTATACAGTGGTATAATACTATTGGAAGCATTAGGTTTAGTCTTAAAATCATTCGCAAACTGACGCTGGTAAATGCTCGAAAAGCTCAGTGGGTGATGTACATATTCTGAATATTAATTATTCATTAATTATCACAGTTTAAAATGCAGTCAGCGAATCATTTGCACACATGGCAGCAGCCCATAGATGTTGTTATTACTGAGAGAGAGAGAGAGAGAGAGAGAGAGAGAAGAGTTTGGACTGGTTTTGCTGGTCATTGTATGTACAGTTGATTTATAAGTATGACAACGCCCCCTAGTGTCGAGTTTAGTATGGGTTTTAAAAAATCAGCCAATCACACACCATGCACATGTCTGTCAGTGTGATTTTTAGTGGATATGTGAAGCATCTCAAGCTTGAAATGTTTTTAATGCTACTTTCATACAGTAATTTTGGTATATAATGAATTTATTTGTGTGACTAACACCCACTGGTTTATCTTGATCTTGTCAACATTGCTTCTTCATGGCATTCAGCAGGTGCTGGAAACATTTCTCATAGTCTTTGGTCCATATTGACATGATACCATCTACAGGTGTTCTTGCAGATTTCTCATCTGCTGGTGACTGTGGAGGTCATTTGTCATTAGTCAATTCACTGGCACCATCAAGAATTCATGAATTACTACCACGTAAGCGTTTCCATTCCTTTTTAGCCTCCTCCACCAAACAAAGTTTGCATGTTAAACTCACAAGCCATGAAATTAAATTAAGTGAAAGGAAAATCTCTATCGAATTAGATTTGATTTGCAATTCCTGTGTACTCGGCTAGACCATTTCGTCCTTGGCATCAGTGCCACCAACTCATGTTTTACTGTAATTTAAGCAGGGTACATGAACAAAGCCTGATATTTTCCTTGATATTTAAGCATGTCAAAACTCAGATATCGGTTGGTGTGTATCTGACAGATATATATTGATTTACAGATATTTTCCTTGATATTTAAGCATTTTCCCAAAATCAGATGTCACTGTGTTTGTGTGTATCGTACAGATATTTATATATTTACAGATATTTTCCTTGATATTTAAGCATTTTACCAAAATCAGATATTGGTGAGTGTGTATATCTGACCTATACACCGATTTACAGATATTTCCCCCGATATTTAAGCATTTTACCGCAGTCAGATATCGGTGGGTGTGTATCTGACCGATATATTGATTTACAAATATTTTTCCCGATATTTAAGCATTCTACTAAAATCAGATATCGGTGGGTGTGTATCTGACAGATATATCAATTTACAGATATTTTTCGTAATATTTAAGCATTTCACCAAAATCAAGTATCGGTGGGTGTGTATCTGACAGATATATCGATTTACAGCTTTTTCCACCAATTTTTAATCATTTCACCAAAATCAGATATCAGTAGGTGTGTATCTGACCAAAATATAAATTTAGTGATATTTCCCCAGTTATTTAAGCATTTTAGCAAAATCAGATATCGCTGGGTGTGTATCATACCAATATTTGTATATTTACAGATATTTTCCAGGATGTTTAAGCAATTTACCAAAATCAGATATCGGTGGGTGTGTATCTGACAGATATATCAATTTACAGATATTTCCCTCGATATTTAAGCATTTCCCCAAAATCAGATATCGGTTGGTGTGTATCTGACAGATATATCAATTTACAGATATTTTCCCTGATATTTAAGCATTTTCCCAAAATCAGATATCGTTGGGTGTGTATCTGACCAATATTTATATATTTACAGACTTTTTCCCAGGATATTTAAGCATTTTCCAAAAATCAGATATCGGTGGGTGTGTATCTGACCGATATATTGATTTACACATATTTTTCCTAATATTTAAGCATTCTACTAAAATCAGATATAGGTTGGTGTGTATCTGACAGATATATCAATTTACAGATATTTTCCTGATATTTAAGCATTTTACCAAAATCAGGTATCAGTGGTTGTGTCTCTAACCGATATATCGATTTACAGATATTTCCTCCGATATTTAAGCATTTTACCATAGTCGGATATCAGTGGGTGTGTATTTGACCGATATATCGATTTACAGATATTTCCGCCAATATTTAATCATTTTACCAAAATCAGGTATCAGTAGGTGTGTATCTGACCAAAATAGCAATTTACTGATATTTCCCCAGTTATTTAAGCATTTTAACAAAATCAGATATCGGTGGGTGTGTATCTAACAGATATATTGATTTACAGATATTTTCCCCCAAAAAATAATCATTTTACCAAAGTCAGATATCGGTGGGTGTGTATCTGACCTATATACTGATATTTTCCTCGATATTTAAACATTTCACTAAAGTAAAATAACGGTGGGTGTGTATCTGACAGATATGTATATATCGATTTAAAGATTTTTTTTTTATTTAAATAATTTTTCCGCAAGCATTTGAGTAGGTGTTTGTGTTTTGTAGTGGAGGAGCTAAAACAGAAATGAAAATGCTAATCTAACGTGCGGCTGGAGTATTTCTGTTTTTCATTAAGCGCCATCTAATGTCAGGGAGAGGTATTGCATGTTCACTCAGATCACCGCTCTCGCAAATCTGCGCTTAATCCTTTATCCTAATTTTCTGGAACTTTTTTGTTTATTTTTCTTGGACTTTTTTATACCACAAGCTCCATATATATTTAAAAAAATCCTCCATTGTTGATGTTTTATGTTCCATTTAAAACTCTGCCTGTTTGTAATGAAAGCACTTTTTGAGAAAGAACTTCCAAATTAAAAGCCATAAAATCTTTTTTTCACCCCTCCAAAATATACTACTCTATTACAATGCAGAATAGCCTGAAATTACTCTGAAAGCATACGTTATAAACAAACACACACTGTATAGGCACAGAAAGGTTATGAGCGCCTCTTGTCCGAGTGTTACTGCGTGTGGAGTATTTATAGCTGTACCCATGAAGAGTCTTAGTGTCATTGGATAACTGTTCATGCACTGGATCTGTTACAGACAACAGAAGGAAATATAATCAACGACAGCATGCACATGTGATCGGTTCCCTCTTGAGAATCTCCAGTTGTATGTTGCACTTCTGTCAGCTGTTAAATGATCCCAGTTGTTTGGTCATGGCATGATTCACGTCTGTGAGAAAAGGGTAAGTCAACGGGCCTTTCATTTTGGCGTGTGTGAACTTCAGATTTGCTTTGGTTGATGATCATGTTCTACAATCTGGACATTTACATTATGATGATAATCTTGTCATGTTAACTTGTTTTATTTCTTTGAATGTTGCAGCTGCTTCTAGAAAGGTGACAACAAGAATTTCAACTAGAAAAACAAGGAAAAATCTACTTTAATTTATATATGCCATGTTTATAGTATTCATGTTGGTTTTGAAAATGTAATTTCTTTTTTTAAGAAAAGTTCCTTATTATTATAATAATATAATATAATATAATATAATATAATATAATATAATATAATATAATATAATATAATGTAATATAATGTAATATAATATATTTTTTATTAAGATTTTTCATGTACAATGCATGACATTTTATTTTCTAAACAATTTTAAATGTATTGTTGTAGTGATGTAAATAAATGATTTTTGATTAATTGTTTGGGGGGAAGTGATTTTCAGGTCAGATTATTTCATATTTCATGATAATTTTCAATTTACAACCATAATAACTATAATATTGAAAATGCAGGGTTTGAACGTGTTCTTTACATATTTTCTGTTTTTAAGAATTTATTTATTATTTTTCAGACCCTCCAAGATGCCAAAGGTTCTTGAGATACAAAAAAAAAACAAATGTTTTAGTAATTTTCATTGCACAACACAAGAATTTAAGCAACCATTAACATAAGTTTTGAGAAAAGCTGTAACAAAATCATTTTAGTTTGGAAATATATTAACAAAATATCTCCAAAATCCTGGAGGGACTGTATTTTTTTATTTATTTTTTGGGGGGGGCTTAAATGTTTGCCATTGTGTAGTTAATTTCTTTAATTATTTAAAATTCGTTTTTTTTTGGGCTGTTTTTTCAAATAACAAACATTTTGTAAATAAATAAATAAATGCAAAAAAAAAATAATATCCAACATTATTTCTATTATTTTTTTAAGAATTAATAAATATATATTTTGAAAACAAATATTTAAATACTAAACATAGAAGATGTGAATTAAAATTTGAGTATTTTATTTTATTTATTTTATTTTTATTATTATTATTATTATTATTATTATTATTATTATTTTCCAAGTACTGGGATGGCTGGAAGAGCATCCGCTGCGTAAAACATATGCTGGAAGAGTTGGTGGTTCATTCCGCTGTGGTGACCACTGATAAATAAGGGACTAAGTTGAAGGAAAATGAATGAATGAAACTCTGAAAACTGATCTTGAGTTTTCTTTTCATAGATCTGGATAATCAGAACACGCAGCTTATATAGATGACAATGGCATGGATGGAGACCTAAACACAACATTCGGACATTTAAAGTTTGACCTGTGTGTATCTGAGCTGATGGGACGGTCAGACGACGCTGTGATTGGTCGAGGCCTGAACAGTCCAGATCCACTAGTGCGTGAAGCTTTTCTGATGGCGTACGACTACATCAGCTACGTGACAGCCAAACCAGGTTATAGTTTTGTTGTATTATTTTAAAATTTGCGTTACGCTGTAAAAAAATATCTGCTAATTAATAGTGTTTTTGGGTTTATTTGTGGTTGTGAGTTGCATTATGGGATGTTGATCTCTGCTCTGTTCTCTGTTGATGTAGAAAATTCAACTCTGTCGTTTAACAAAGTGACTTTTACTAACATTTTAGTAGTTGGAGATAATATAATGTATAAAAAATAATATCTAGAGAAATGAGTGTAGAAAATAAGAGAAAATGTGCTGCAGTTTATTACAAGGTGTTTGTAGTGTAATGTACAACACCAACCCAAACAATATAGCACTGCACACTATTACACGTCAATAAAAGTCACTTTTTCCAACTTTTCATGGTTAAAAGTTGTTGGAAGAAAGATCAAGATGCTATAATGTAATTCATAAGTAGAAATAAAGTGGCAAAAATAAAAACATGAATCATAAAAATACGGAAAACTGATCATTTAGGGATATTTTTTACAGTATAGACTTGAATTTTCATCAAAAGTGGACAGAGTAGAGAACAACATCCCATAAAGCAATTCACAACTGGAAATAATGTTTAACTATACAGGGGTGCGTTGCCCAAAATCATGGTTAGCCAACTAAGGTCGCAAGTTTCAGCGTTACAAACATAGTTTGTTAATTTGCCGTTTCCTAAATCAGTAGCTACAACGTACATTCACAAACTGCGTCGCAAACTTGAGCACTGGCAACTACACCTCTGGAGCTGTAGTTAGAAACATAGTTTCTGGCTGTGTTCTATTGCCACTTATCCCCCCCTGTGCCCTATTCATTAAGAACATCCTAACATTCAAAGTTGGAGTTATTAAAAATGAAAAAGCATTAAGGTCATCTCTCTTTGTAATTTGCTTCCAAACTATTTTTACAGTTCAGTTTTAACGATCTTCATATTTACAATCGTGCTCCCTTCACAGTGCACTTTGAAAACATTTTGAACACAGCCTCATAATGAAAGCTATAGGTGACGTATTATTTAAAAGTGGTGTTTACTAATTTATGTGACGTCGCCAAAGTTTGTGAAAACAAAAAGCTGACGTTAATTCTTATAACTTATAATGGGTTATTTATTAAGTATCTGTACTGTATATGACATGGGCCTGCTGGGTAGAACATTTCTGCAGTGGTTTAAATGTGTTAAATTGTAAAAGTAGACTTAAAAAAAATAAATAAATAAATAAACAATTACCTACATAATAATAATAATAATTAAAATTATTGATAATAATAATAATAATAATTATTATTATTATTATTATTATCATCCTCATCATCACAATAATCATTAATATTACTATTAAAGTGTGTTTTTTTTCATTACTAATAAATAATAATATTATATTTTATTTCATAATAAATAGCCTCATTATTTATGTATTTATATATGATATTAGAATATGTGTTAGCTTTTGTAAGCGATTTAGAATAGAATATGTAATGTTCAACTTCTCAATAATATTAGTAAAGCAAACCATATGTGGCATTTACATATATTTCAGTTAATATGGAAAGCGAGTGCATGTTTTTAAATTTATTTTAAATGCGTGTGCGTGTAAAGCAATATAATTTGCACAAAGAAGTTATGGGTTTTTCTCTAAAGAAGTAGTTCCTCCACCCCGTTTAGAGCATCATTATGGGCGCTTTACAGCATAACTAACGTGGTTCAAGCCATGGATCTGCGATAGAGAAACTACGGGTTTTGGGAAACACTGGTCACTACATCGTTCTTTTCTCCATTTCTGTTTAGTTCTATTATGACTTCTGTCGTATTAAGGTCATCAAAAATCTCTGTTTACATCGTAGACTCTCAATCAGAGTATTGTCTTATTAAAATTGTATTAAAATCAGCGGATTTGGTTTCCATGTAGACTGTGAACGATTTTTTTATCTTCATTGTTATCGTGCTCAATGTTGCCTTTAGTTTTCGTTTGCTAAAATATCCTTGTGTCCAAACTAGGCGTCCCGTTGTGTCCGGCACCTTCCCGTGCTTCCGCTGCCCTGCGCCACGCTGGAGACGAGCTGCTGATCCGCTTCCCGATCTTCTTTCGCCGCTGGCCGAGAGTTTTCCAGGACGTGACGGAGCACACGGCCTGCCCCACGCTGCTCTCCATCCTGGACGAACACTTCGCTCCCACGAGGCGCAGGGATCTGGCCTGGAGCGCCGTGCTGTCGGTGTTCGTTCTGGCTGGTCAGCTGGCTCTGCACTGCCAGGACAGGGGCATGGAGGACATCACGCCGCAGATACAGGAGTGTGTGGGCAGCTACGTGGAGAGGGTCATCTGCCCCGAGATCCGGGACAAAGGAGGATGGGTGAGTGGCACTGAAGATCAGCTGAAATACAGTTTTTTAGATGTTAGTTTCAGTCTGTTCGTTTTTAAATACGTATGAAATCCAAACTAACCATATTGATTTTGTTCGCTCACATTGCTAGTTTTGTGCTGAACGATTCATGTGTGCTGGTCATTGAGACAAAATAATAGTTTGCCCTTGTAATCTAAAATTTAAATCTTTAAATGCACTTCCTGTTTGTTCTCAGTTAAATTCTCAGATCAGGGCTGTTTCTCAATATGCGTTCTTGCCTGTACTTGCGTTCTTGTGTCCTCGTAAAAACGTCATCAGCCATCGCTGAACTACTGTTACTGTGTAAATTCTTGTTTTGGTCGCAGAGTCCGGACACTAGCCCTGTCTTGTCCTGTCCTGTTGTGCTCGGCTCGGGTTTTCTTGGGTCGAGCACTTGTTTTGTCATGGGCTGTTTCTCAATTCCAAGAACGCAAAGAACGGACTTGCGTTCTTGTGGAGAGCGGTCTTGCCAGGTGTCGTCAGAAGAACGAACTCGGGGGACCACGAGGGCAGAGAACGCGTCCTTTGAGAAATGAGATGCTGCATTCTTCCTGATGGTCACATGACCTTCACGCGTTTTTAATGGTAAATTATTTAAACATTACAGCATTCATACAATGATATATTGTTTTTCCCTTTTTCAAAATATATACTTCGCATAAAAACATTATAAATACACTCTGCACTATATAAATAAAACAGATTTTAATATGAATTTCACACCCTTATTGTGTTTATTCCTACATTAAGATGTCCATGTTAATGTTTACTTTCACCATCTCATTTAGGGAAACTCCTGAGGTAAATAAGTTATATCTCGGAACTTTAATAATAAATCTAGATAAAATGCTGCGCTTCCCACCTCGCAATGACTTCTGGGACTTCCAGAGCGAGTTCGGTGCTCAAGTCTGCATCGGTGCGTCCTCGATATCAAGATCACATCCGGGAAGTTTCACGCGTCCTCCGTACTTGCGGTCTTGAGTATTGGAACTGAACTTAGGCAGCTGATGATGACGTTTCACGAGAACACGAGGACGCAAGACCGCTGAAGAACGCATATTGAGAAACAGCCATTGTGTGTGCGTCTCTGTATGAGCGCCCTTTGTGAACGCGGTTGGATCGTGCGTGTCCCCGCGTGATGCGAGCGTGTGAGGTCTTTGCGTATTTGCAATCTCCCGTCCAGGTGTTCACGTTTGTCTGCAGCGTGGTGTTTCATTCCCAGCGTCTCAGTCCAGTTGGTTTCGGTCGTCGCTGGGATGGAACATGCAGTTGCGTGTGTGAGTGCACAGTGAGTGTTTTCATCCATCGTGTGCTCGTGTCTTGCGTTCAGTCTTCTGATGGTGTTGTGTTTAGCACGTGGTGCTTGTGTTGTCATTTGAACATGTGGTTAATGAGTTCTTTCATTGGCTGCGTCTTCTTGTCCTGTTTCTACTTCCTGCTTTGCTACTATTCGGACGTCTTTGCCCACTGCTCCGCTCTTCGCACTCTTGCTTTTATGTCTTATACCCTAATTTTAACTTGAGCCTATCAGCACAGTGCTCAAACAACATGGCTTGAAGATCAGCATCGATTCTACAAACTTTCTGGAATATAGCTTTACTAACAAGAGGGAAACCAAATCTCCTACCACAGCTATGCTGATGACACTCAGATCTACCTAGCCTTACTGCCTAATGACTACAGCCCCATTGACACCCTCTGCCAATGCATTGATGAAATGAGCAATTGGATGTGCCAAAACTTTCTTCAGTTAAACAAAGAGAAAACTGAAATGATTGTGTTTGGAAACAAAGATGAGGTTCTCAAGGTAAATGCGTACCTTGGCACTAAAGGTCAAACGACAAAAAATAAGGTCAAGAATCTTGGTGTGACTCTGGAGTCAGATCTGAGTTTCAATAGTCATGTCAAAGCAGTCAGTAAATCAGCATACTATCATCTCAAAAACATAGCAAGAATCAGATGCTTTGTTTCTAGTGAAGATTTAGAGAAACTTGTTCATGCTTTTATCAGCAGCAGGGTGGATTACTGTAATGGACTCCTCACTGGTCTTCCTAAAAAGACAGTCAGACAGTTGCAGCTCATCCAGAACGCTGCAGCCAGAATTCTAACCAGAACCAGGAAATCAGAGCACATCACACCTGTCCTCAGGTCTCTACACTGGCTGCCAGTTACATTCAGAATAGATTTTAAAGTATTATTACTGGTCTATAAATCACTAAATGGCCTAGGACCTAAATACATTACAGATATGCTCACTGAATACAGAACTAACAGATCACTCAGATCTTTAGGATCATATAAACTAGAAGTTCCAAGAGTTCAGTCAAAGCAGGGTGAATCGGCTTTTAGCCACTATGCCCCTCGCTGCTGGAATCAGCTTCCACAAATAATCAGATGTGCTCCAACATTAGGCACATTCAAATCAAGACTGAAAACACGTCTGTTTAGCTGCGCCTTTACTGTATGAGCACTGTGCTGCGTCCGACAGATTGCACTATCATGTTTTTCTCTTCTTCTTCATTCTTTTATATCACATTTTACCTGTTTTTATGTTTTGTTTTGTTTTTACGCATTTTTATTATTTGTTTTTATTTTTATTTTACTTGTTTCTTTTATTCTTGTTTATGTAAAGCACTTTTATTTGCCACTTTGTATGAAATGTGCTATATAAATAAACTTGCCTTGCCTTGCCTTTATGTAAGCACATGGCTTGTGCTGTCTCTGTCACGTGCTCTACCGTCTATTGTCTTGTCCCACCCTCCTTGTTAACCCATTATTAGTTAATTATGTTCATCTGTTTGTGTGTTCATTTACTTCTGCTTATATTCTCCTCATGTCTGCTGTCTTGTGCCAGTTCGTCATCATATGTTGCGTTGTCCTGAGTGTTCCCGTCCTGATCCCTGCCAGCCTGCCCAGTCTTGTTTGTTTGTTTGTTTATTTACTTATTTCATTATTGTTTTCCCCCTTGGGGTAGTTTATTTTGCTGTTTATTTTACTTTTACTATTAATAAATGGCCATTTTTTTGCATTTGAGTCCTCACTCCTTTTTCCCCAACCTCAACCGTGATGTTCACATCTTGCCAAGTACAAATAAATTCCCGGATGTGTACTTGCTCCGCCCCTTTTGCCAAGTAAGCTTCGAGAGGTGACTTGTGCGAACTTACAAAGCACAGGTATCCCGGAATGCATTGCAGCGTAACCAGCGTAAGCTAATGGCGGAGAAGAACACCCGCACGGTTCTCAAAATACTCCTCTGTTGTGTCTGACTCCCTGACAGGCAAACAAACTCATATTTACAGATTTTTTGATGCACAAAAGTGTTTTTGGAGCTTTGTATGTTTACAGCTGAACCACTGAAGGGTTTTGGGTTCTTTATAGTGACCAAATATATGATTAGAGTTTTGACTTGCATATTAATGTTACAAGAGATGCTGATGAAGTTATTTGGATTCAAGATTATGAGAACATATGAATTTGGCACACAAATACTGATTTGCATGAATAGAACGTTTATAATAATTGATGCAATACTGCATAAAAGTATGGTAATTGTCAGTTTCATGGTGATTTAAGCATTTGGTTCCATTCTGAGTCATTATGATGATTCATCGCTGTCAGCAGATGTTTGCTTAGCTGAGGCAGCTGTTGCAAAAATACTGGAGGTGTCAGTGAATCTGGACTTGCATGATATGGTGGAATAATTTCAGTTTAATGCAGAATTAGAAATGCACACACACACACAAAGAATAATTAGACTATAACAAGTGGATTTTCCCCCAGAATTATGAAGAAAATGTGAAATAATGTGGCGTAATAAATTAACGTTGCTTAATATTGCTGAATGGAAAAGGTAACTTTAATTTTAGAGTTTTCATTTGTTTAAAGTCATTTATATAACATAATAAACAATACATACAAATTATAACAAATGATCCAAACTTATTTTTTCTATAAGTTACAACTATATCTATTTAATTGATTATTATCTGTTATACATATTTATTAGTTGGCCCACTTAAATTGACATAGATTAAAACTGTGCAGAACAGCTGTATTGTTCAAGTCATTCCTCTAAGATGTGCAATGCTGAAAAAACCCCATTATAAACCATCACAGAAGATTGTAATTTGTTTTTATTATAAATAAATACCATTACAAAAATCTAAATTTAACCATCAAATTCACTACAATTTAACAACTTCTTCTGTGTTTTGGGATATATTCCATTAGGATTTATTGGTGTCACCATGGCGGTTTATGAAAATTACAATCAAGGCCATTACAGTTTCCACTAAAATCAACACAATTTCCATTTTAAGCAATAAAACCATTACAATTTTCTATTGTTGTTTTGTTTATTGAAATTGTCATAACTGATAATCAGAATGGTTATGTTTACTCTTCGTGGCATGAGACATTTTATCATGTTCTGCAGACACATTCATATCTCTTAATTAAATATAATTTAGGAGTACACAACAACATCTTTAATCCACTTTGTTTTTAGCGTAAGGAATGGGTAGTCTAGATAGGACACAGCTGTGGATACGCAAATAAGTAAAGCATTATTTTTGTGACACTGACAATAATTAACATTTTTACATTACTATGACGGTTGAGTTTGGGGTTGGAGTAGGGCTAGATGTAAAAAAATACAATTTAATGGGTAATTTAATAAATAACATTAATACTCGGTACAACTACTGTTTTTACATTAGCGTGACGTTTGGGGTTGTGGTAGATGGTAATAAAATACAATCAATGGGTAATTTAATTAAAAAATATATAGTAAACAATTGTCAGCCGCAAACGTATCTGATAGCAACAACCGTAAGAATGAGCGCGCCATTTTGAAATTTATTGTGCGCAGCTTCCGGTGTCATCATCTGCTCCAGTTGATTGATTTCAGCTGTACAAAGCCAGTAAGTCAAGTGCTGTTAGATTTTTCAAACTATTTGTTATCATATCGTTTTAATTCGACGTTTTAACCAGTTAGTAAGAGTTTAAAACATGTATGGTTCTTACAATTGGCGGGTAAGGAAAAATATCTTACAAAAGCGAACATTTGATTATTTTCGTTCAATTCTCAATCGATTAACCGATAGCGCCCTCATATGGAGGACTAATACAAATACTCTACAGATTTTTAAAAACAGTTTCCTGAGTGAAAACTGGGTCGTTTTATTTCTGACTTTGTGTGTTTTTCTCAGTCAGGTTTTATCTCTCGCTTTGGAGAAAAGCAGAATCTTGAAGACCATGTGGTAAAGGTGTGTTGCTGGTCTCTGCTCCTGCTGTGTGTTGGCATCTTATCCTATTTCATATGGACAAGAAGAAAAACCTAGTCAACAGCGCCACCTGCTGACAATATATAGTAAGGACACTCACGACTATCAACATAAATGTGGTAAGATTGATTAAAAATTAAGAATTACTGCTGATTGATAAATGCTATGAATTGTAAACCTTCCATTGTTAATAGGCTAATTGCAATGCTATCAATATCTGTGCATAGTTTAATACTACAGGAAATAATACCACAGTATAGTGTAAAATGTTAGTTTAGTATATTCTGCAGTGAATTTATTAACTGTAGGATACTTTACAAGTAAACCAGTCTCATGTTAGTATTTAGTTTGGCATAGCAGTTATACTTTGTTGATGTATATGCCAGACTATTGACAGAACTGTTGTGAACTGATATCTTCAAAGAGCTGCTAATGTGAAAAGTGTGTTCAGTGTGCTTTATAATGTGGTAAAATGATTTACAACATTTGATCTTTTTAGTAAACAGTGATATGTCGAGTTTCTGATTGCCTTACAACTTGGTTTAAAATGTATTAAGTCTAAAATTCCCCGAATATGTCCTTATTCATTTATTGATGTAGTAATTATTTACTATAATGACTTTAAATAGTATATTTAACACAATAAATTACTACATTATCTGGTTTTTACTATAGTTAGGTTATATATGATATATATATATATATATATATATATATATATATATATATATATATATATATATATATATATATATATATATATATATATATGAGCAATTCTGTGCAAATGTCAACTTTCCTATGAAAAAAATTTGGTTTTTAACAAAATACGGAAACCGTTTTCAGGTTTTCTTTTATAAGCAAGTATTTTACAGTACTTTTGAAATACTCAAAAATGAATCTGTCAGTGTTTTCAAACTATTTTATTTGATTTACTAGTCACACAAGTATCAATTTCACATCCAAAACGACACTTTTTTCTAATAAATGTGAAAATACAAAATAAAACTAGTAATTTTTGTTTTATAGAGAGCCAACTCATACCCTTTTGATTATCATTGTTTCTTTTGGGTTGTGCAGTTTAATTCACAGAATTTCTACAAAGTATGTTGTATTCTGTAAACCCGCATTGTATTTTCTACGTTAAAAGTACAAAACATGTTTACAAATTGATATTTTTTTGGTTCCTGAACTCTGTAGTCAGTTGTTCTGGAAAATATAAACAAGTGTTAATATAATATTAACATATGCTTTCTATGTGAATTTACGTTTCAAGTTTTTATTGTAAATGTCACATCCTGAACGCTGGAATTGCTCATATGTATATATATTTATATATATATATACATACCGGTCTCTCGTTATGTTATAGATCTGTTTATTTAATCAAGTTTACTGTAAAAGTGAACGTTCTGTCCCCCTTTGGAATATAAGATACTTTGAGAAATGGTCAAGGAAATTGGTTACAAATTTCTCTTAATGTTGTGTTTTAATGATGCTTAATTATTAAATGTTTAACTATGATACATAATGTATGAAATGCAATGCATCACTAGTTGATTAACAGTTTTATTAGCATTTATAACCATGTTTAATTTTTAAATGATATTAATGTTTAAGTACCAATAAAAGTACAATATTGACTTAACTACCAGTAATCCATTTATTCCCTTCCAACTTCAAAATGTATTCACAAAATTGAAGTTTCGCACATCGTTTACTTGCACACATCGTGTTCTACCATTCTAATGCATTGGAAAGTTCTATAATGGGACTGTTGAATCTTATGACTGGTAATGCAAATATACTTCTGGCACAAGATCAGTTTGATGTCTAGAGGCAATCCCAACAGGTTTAACAAGGATCTGTCAGTGTATGTGACCAGTGAAGAATGAGGATGGGTTAATTCACATGATCAAATTCTTAAAGCAATGAAAGAGAAAGACGTTTTAACAGAAGAAAAAGCCTTTTATTGACATCTGTACAAACATGAGGAGGAATAGAACAAAAAAACAGGACTTTGGAAGGTTTATTTTCCTTTTACATGAGCAAAATGATACAGCCTGGAAAACGACACGTATATTAATGCGATTTAAGCCAGCTCTTCCTCTCCCTCCTCCTCAAACTCGCCCTCCTCCTCGGCGGTGGCGTCCTGGTACTGCTGGTACTCAGACACCAGGTCGTTCATGTTGCTCTCTGCCTCGGTGAACTCCATCTCATCCATACCTTCGCCTGTGTACCAATGCAGGAAAGCCTTGCGCCTGAACATAGCCGTGAACTGCTCGGAGATGCGCTTGAAGAGCTCCTGGATGGCAGTGCTGTTTCCGATGAAGGTGGCGGCCATTTTCAGACCACGAGGCGGGATGTCGCAAACGGCGGTCTTGACGTTATTTGGGATCCATTCCACAAAGTAGCTGCTGTTCTTGTTTTGAACATTGAGCATCTGCTCGTCGACCTCCTTCATAGACATGCGGCCACGGAAGATGGCGGCGACTGTGAGGTAGCGGCCGTGACGCGGGTCGCACGCAGCCATCATGTTTTTAGCATCAAACATCTGCTGTGTGAGCTCGGGTACGGTTAGAGAGCGGTACTGCTGGCTCCCCCTGCTGGTCAGAGGAGCGAAGCCGGGCATGAAGAAGTGGAGACGGGGGAAGGGCACCATGTTGACGGCCAGTTTGCGGAGATCGGCATTGAGCTGGCCGGGGAACCTGAGGCAGGTGGTCACACCACTCATGGTGGCAGATACGAGATGGTTGAGATCACCGTATGACGGTGTGGTGAGTTTGAGTGTGCGGAAGCAGATGTCATAAAGAGCCTCGTTGTCAATGCAGTAGGTCTCGTCTGTGTTTTCAACCAGCTGGTGAACCGACAATGTGGCGTTGTAGGGCTCCACCACAGTGTCAGACACTTTGGGTGAGGGCACCACGCTGAAGGTGTTCATGATGCGGTCGGGATACTCCTCACGGATCTTGCTAATGAGGAGGGTGCCCATACCAGAGCCCGTTCCTCCACCCAGGGAGTGGGTGAGCTGGAAGCCCTGCAGGCAATCGCAGCTCTCTGCCTCTTTGCGAACCACATCCAGGACAGAGTCCACCAGCTCTGCTCCCTCTGTGTAGTGGCCTTTAGCCCAGTTGTTTCCAGCACCACTCTGACCTGGTCCAAATGAATGAAAATTCTTAATTTTCAAATTTGTACAATAAATAAATCAATTAGTTATTTAAAATGAAAACCCACCAAAAACAAAGTTATCTGGTCTGAAAACCTGACCGAAGGGTCCGGACCTCACAGAGTCCATAGTACCAGGCTCCAGATCCACCAACACAGCACGGGGCACATATTTACCTCCTAAAAGATTACAAATACAGGGTTAAAATGGTTTGCCTTAGCAAACAATAAAAGAAAATTATAATATCATTTGTGAAACATCATAAAATGTCAAGCTGTTGCACCTGATGCCTCGTTGTAATAGACATTGATTCTGTCGAGTTGAAGGTCGCTGTCTCCATGATATGTTCCAGTGGGATCAATACCATGCTCGTCACTGATCACCTCCCAGAACTAATGAAAAAGTATATATGTATTAGTGTCAAAAAACAGACAACCATTAAATGTAAAATCAAGTAAGCAGACAAAAAAAATCATATGGACTGACATTATAGTCATTTAACTGCTTTTCAAATGATAACATACTTGATGTTACAAAAACAACAATGTTCTCAAACGCACTTCTTATCACCACTAAGTATAAGCATCGTACATTACATTTTATGAAGAAAATGTGTCCACATTATGCTTTTATTAACGATTTATATCGGTTACATCTGGTCGACGTCGTAAACAATTCGTTTTCTTTAAACTCCTCCCGCCTAAAATTCGCGCGCGCGCCATGAACGCCGGTTGGCTGAAATCCATTTCCGGTGCGTTTCAACCTAATCGATTTGCTGATGCGAAAATATCTCTAAAAATTCCATAGATATCAAAATCAGCAGATTTGGTTTTGGGTTTCATACGATTTATTGTGTACTACTATTGTAGTCCAAAAGCCGGTTTTTGGGCGCATTTAAAACGCGCTTAAACGTCTACTTCCTTTTTGCCGCACTGCAGTGAATCTGACAAAGGGAAGTTCCAGACAGACGCCGGTGAGCATGACCAGCTGGCACAAAAATTACACATCCATCGGACGACTGCTAAATTTCGTCGTTTTACAAAATATATCAATCGTTTTACAATTGAATAAAATAAACATCAAATGGGAAAGTACATGGATGACCTAGATTTCATTCAAACGACTTCAGAATCTCATTTTTAGGCGGGTCGTATTGTACTGCGAACAATACAGCACATTGAAAACAAAATTAATTTAATTTAGCATTCATTTTTACAATTAACTCAAATAAAATGTAGATTGTTGATTGATATAAACCTCCCATTATGTAAATACACAATAAACCAACAACTGCAGATTTGTACTAAATGAACACCAACCTTGGCTCCAATCTGGTTTCCGCATTGTCCAGCTTGAAGATGCACGATTTCCCTCATTTTAGCTCGAGTGATTTGGATTTGAGAAAGCAGCGAACCTTTTCCTTTCTTCAACTGGCTGGGAGTAGACACTTCCCCCATATAAATAGACTCTGCCCTTCCCCCGCCCTCACAAGGCTAGTATGTATCAGCACGCCATTAGCTGTCTTCGAAGAACCACCCTACCAAGCGTCATTCTAACCAATCACGGTTGACCTTGAGAATGCGGATTGGCCCTCCTCGCCTGTCAATCACATTTCATTCCAACGTATGATTTTATACCGCAGCAGGTTTTGTAAAGGAAAAAAAGAAAATAGTCGACATACCACATAAGCAAAGCCCTGTAATGAAGCTGTTAATCAAACACTGAAAACGCGTTTGTGTATGACACTGAAATGTTTTGTATGCCAATGTTCAGTCTAAACAGATAAAAATAAAAACAGGAAGTGAAATGTAACATATTTACACGTCAAAGACATACATTCAATAGATAATTTAATAAATAAACACAGAATATATCATTGTGTTCGTAGTGTTTAAGCAATAAATGGCGCATTGTATGATTGTATATGATACATTCCTGCATGTATGATGGTAACATTGCTTTCCTCCAGTAACTCCGTCCTCAATTTTCTTTAATTATATGTAATTAAATGCTGGCTACTTGACAAACAATACTGAGAGAGTAGAAAAAGAAATACACTTTAGCAAGCTTATTGGAAAAGTAATACTAGAAAAAGAAATAATGTACTTTAAAAAATTATACTTAAACTGAATGTAATGCTTTTATATATATATATATATATATATATATATATATATATATATATATATATATATATATATATATATATATATAATGTTATTGATTTATCATTATTAATAAATTATTAAAAATATTATAATATATAAAACATAATAATAATAATATTAATATAAAAATGATTAAAAATCTGTTTTAAATTGTAAAATCTTAAAGATATTAGTTGTTAAAATGTTACTTAACACATCAAAATGCACTTCTTTAAAGCATGATAAAACCATTAAAATGTAATTAAACTCTGACTGTTTAATGATTATTTTATATCAAGATCTAATAATTCAATGGCCCGTTATCAATTATTCCTTGCTGGTTTTAAATGCATTTTAAGACAATGAAATTAACATATTTAAGTGTACTTATGGTCTTTTATTTATATTATATTATATTATATTATATTATATTATATTATATTATTCATCAGGGTTGCCAGATGTATGATAATTATCGTATTTGTATGATAACTTCAACCTCTGTACAATGTACAATCAATAATAAAAAAAATCCTATAATGTACGATAATTTTAGAATTTTATGACATTTAAAATGAATTTCGTTGTAATCTTAGGGCTCCTACTTATTGATCTTGCTGCATCTTTGATCTACTGTCTGTCAGAAGAACGTAGAGTTAGACACGTCCCAAATCTTACGTTACATTTTCTTAGCCAACCAATGTGGAGAATGGCTCTCTCTCATGAATTAACATTCCTGCCGTACGTGGTCGTGCTTAAGTCATTCATTTGTTTGACTCGTGTACGATAATTTTCCTGAGGTTCTGGTACGATCCTTTGACATTTCCAATCTGGCAACACTGTAATTCATTCATTCATTTGTTTTTCGGCTTAGTCCCTTTATTAATCTGGGGTTGCCACAGTGGAGTGAACCGCAAACTTATCCAGCATATGTTTTAAGCAGCGGATGCCCTTCCAGCTGCAACCCATCACTGGGAAGCATCCATACACACTCATTCACACACAAAACTATTGTAAATTTAGCTTTTCCAATTCACTTATATCACATTTTTTGACTTGTGGTGGAAACCGGAGCACCCGGAGGAAACCCACGCCAGCACAGGGAGAACATGCAAACTCCACACAGAAATGCCAACTAACCCAGCTGGGGCTCGAACTGCTGTAAGGCGATCGTGCTACCCACTGCGCCACCATGCTGCCCTATATTGTATTATATTGCAGGTATATTTTAAATTAATGCATTTGATGCTTTTATAATTTGTTTATTTTTTACATTCAGCACACTAAAGCAAGCTTCCCTTTCCTGGTGCCAAAATAAAAAAATAAAGCAGCCAAATATGATGCTTGTTAATGTTTTGGTAACATAACAACACTTTTATAAAGTGACAATCATGAAAAATAAGGAAATTAAAAATGCGTTTGTCTCTGTGTACCTTGCATTACTTACATCGTGTGGTCCAAATGTCCCCGCAAGGATAGCAATACCAGTAAATTTAGACTTTACTGGGACATCTTTTGATCTTTAAGCGGAAAAGGGCTCATAAACCACACAGAATGGAGTGTTTTGAATATAAAAACATTGCGTTTAGGGATAGATTTCGGGTATGGGGATAAAATATAGAGTCTGTAATAGAAAGTCCCCATAAAGATGGCAGTACAAGTGTGTGTGAAAGTTATAATGATAAATGGCTGTGTTTATATTTGAGTGTTGCTTTCCAAAGGCAGACACAGCTCTGCTTTGGGCGCAGTTGTATTATTACAGCTAATCTGCCCGTAGGAGGGAATGCTTGGTAATATAATCTGCTTTGGCACAGTTGTTGTGACTTTAACTCCGAGAATGAGGGTTTGCCCCAGACCTGCTGCCGTATTACAGGGCAAAGTCCTCAGGGTTTTTTTAAAGGCTGGCCAGATAAGATTGCAGATACTGTTACAGAAGCAGATGGCACACTGATGCCTCTGTGATTTGTACTGAATCTTATGTACAGTTCATTCATTGTTTCAGCATTATTCATTCATTCAATTTCCTTCGGTATAATCTCTGATTTATCAGGGGCCGCCGCAGTGGAATGAACCATTAACTATTCCAGCATATGTTTTACGCAGTGGGTGCCCTTCCAGCCATAACCCAGTACTGGAAAACACCCATACATACTCACTCATACACTATGGCCAATTTAGTTTATCCAATTCACCTACAGCGCATGTGTTTGGACTGTGGAGGAAACCGGTGCACCCGGAGGAAATCCACGCCAACACAGGGAGAACATGCAAACTCCACACAGAAATGCCAACTGACCCAGCCAGGACTCGAACCAGTGACCTTCGTGGCACCTGTTTCAGTATCAAAACGGGTTAATAATAATTATAGTGCAAAAAAACCAACAGAACCAGAGCACTTAGATGAGTCAAGGCATGATTCAAAGGGACAGTTCATCCAAAAATTAGTATCATCATTTACTCGTACTCAAGTGGTTCTAAATGTTTATGGTTTTATTTTCTCTATTGAACACAAAACAAGATAGAATGCTGGAGAAAATCAGCCATTGACATCCATAGTACAAACAAAATGTACTATAGAAGTCAATGGCTGTTTTTTCTTCAGGATATCTTCCTTTTTTTGTCCCATAAATACATAAAAATACATAATTTATTTATTCAGCTTGTGTGATCTATAAATATCAATATATAAAATTTTACCCTTATGTTATGTGGTCACGGGCACAGTAATATTTACCACAGTCCAGTCTCTTCATCATGGATAAAATGACTTCCTTCATGCTCTATCCGTTTCCATGGTGATTACTTTGTTTAACTTGGAGATGTGTGATATTGCAGTAGTAAAATGGCATGCAAATTGGATTCAGGCTCATCTTAGGGTGTGTTCTCATACTCTTGGTTTATTTAGTCTTGGGCTGTTATGCTCTATCATTATTTTGTGGTGTGTTAAAATACATTGTATTCATTCATTTTCCTTCGGCTTAGTCTAACCGCCAACTATTCCAGCATATGTTTTACACAGTGGATGTTCTTCCAGCCGCAACCCAGTACTGGAAAACATCCATAAACTCTCATTCACACACACTCATACACTACGGCCAATTTAGTTCAACCAATTCCCCTATAGCGCATGTGTTTGGCCTGTGGGGGAAACCGGAGCACCCGGAGGAAACCCATGCCAACATGGGGAGAACATGCAAACTCAACACAGAGATGCCAACTGACCCAGCCGGTACTCGAATCAGTGACCTTCTTTCTGAGAGGTGACAGTGCTAACCACTGAGCTACCGTGCCGCCAGAGTAGACCTATTTTAATATGTATTTTTTGGGATTGAATAATGAATATCAAAAAAAAGAGATCAAAACTTGTGCTGTGTTTAAATGTATGTCAAACTAGTTATTTATAAGCAAACAGAGACCCCTCTTTTCATCTTGTTTGATTTGCATGGTGTTCACACTTATTCGAATGAACCACAATAATAAAGTTTGCACGAGAGAGTTTCTTTTAATTGAAACTATCCTGTCATGTGTATTGAAGAAAATTCCATCAGGCAAATTATAAAAATGCTACCACTCCTTGTCCGCCTCTTTTAATACTTCTCTTAATAGTCCTCTAAATAAGTGTACGTCTTTGAAGATTAGGATATTTTCATAATGATTTCGTTCTAACTTTGAAGTAAAACATATAGTGTTTCCAAATTATGTTATTAGAAATGTCTCTTTTTAAAAGTGTGTGACACATCTTTAATTAAGCACAAGTGGCCTTTTATTTAATCAGTATTGCGCTGGAGACATGAATGCATTTTGCTTTAAAGGCGATCTATTATGTTCCTTGTACAAGATGTAAAATGCATGTGCCTGGAGTGTGTGTTGGAAGTTTTAGCTCAAAATACAACACAAATAATCTTTTTTAAGTCTCTGAAACTGACCCTTTTAGGCTTTGCTAATTCTGGCGCTTTAAATTCAAATTAGATTTTCTCTTTTTAAAATTGGGCGAAGCTACAAATGCCTGTGTGTCAGCATAGTGGCATATTCATAAACAAGACTAACGCCCCATTCACACGGGGCTTCAGCGTCAGCGCTTGACTGAAGGCGTGTCTGAAGTTGGGGCTAAGGCGATCGTCATAGCAGCGTCAGCCAATGAAAATCAGTCAGCGATAGGCCACTGTCTAGCTGGTGTATTTGCATACAGCGATCTGATTGGCTGACGATTCTGTCGGCACTTGAAAAGTTGAGCTAGTCCCAACTTCTGCAGCGGTCACGCCTCTGAAGCGGCGCAGACGGATCCACAATGCAGTTCGGCAACGCTTGACGTCACTCATTCAAAGTGAACGGGAAGCGTTGATGCTGACGCCCCGTATCGAGATGGTCACTAGTGTACAAGGTATAATAGCTTTTACAAACATACTCTTAAAGTGCACACTCATCACAACCACAATACTGTTGTGTTATGGAAGATGTCATGAAAAGGACATCCTTTCCTTCTCTCGACACTTCTCCTTCGACTCAGCTTGTCGCAAAAGCATCTCTGCTCTGCTAAATGAATTATTTACGCCATGAGGGAGCTACGCCTGGAACAGTAAAGCTGTCAGACCTTTGTTTGTACATTTTAATTGATCCTAAATAACCGCAGTATACAGAGCCGCGTGAGGACATCATAGCCTGCTACAGTAACTAGGCTGGGCTTTTATTGAATCGTCTGCAGTGCCCTCGCTTTCTGCTGGCTGAACATCAGATTAGAGATTCCCCGAGGTGACAGAGTGAATGTCTCCTGTCCTGACTCAGCAAATACACTATAATAAATTACAGTAGAGTTTTTGAGCCTTAATATAATAAACTATTAGAATTAATCTCTTATGGAGATTCTAGTTGCTAATATAATGATATAAACAAATTACCCAATACCATTATAGGGTATATTATACTACAATATACACAGTTTACTGTGGTAAAAACTAAATTAAACTGCAGTATTCATCACAGCTTATTATAGTTAATACCACAGTATGCTAGCATTAATACCTAAAAAAAAAATCTTAATATTGCATCTTGAAAGTCTTGACGTGGCCTTCCATTTCATTATTTCTACGTGTATATAAATAATTATAATAATGTAATAATAACATAGTACATTTTGAAAGATTTTTGAAAGTACATTTTTATATACATTTGATTAGAATTACACTAAAATATTTACAATGATTAGAAGTACACTAAAAGTGCTAAACCTCCTTTTCCACAAGTTTATCAGTCAAAAATGTCCTAAATCATAAGTAGATTATAGTGTTATTCCTGAAAGTACCTTATCATGCTCTCTAAAGCCTGTAAGTCTGTTAGTTTTTGTGTGTATTTTGCATAAAGCAGACATCATGTTAGGGTATGATCTCAGTGTCTTGCATAGAACAGCTGTTTCTCCCTCAACATAGGAAATGCATATGTATCCCCCAGGATATCTGGCAACACATGATCGATATGTCATGATCACTAATCCAGCACTGTACATGAAGCATTAGAGCCGCAGTTTTGGCATAAACAGCTGCGTCAGACTCAGAAGCACTTACTGGTGTTTATTATTCAGGAACTGTCCCTTTAAATGTGCGTGTAGGTCTACAGTGAATCTGCCCTTCCCCCCGCAGCAACAACACAGTCAGTAAGAAGCACAGGGTTGCCATGTCTTCGATTTTCCCGCGAAATTACGCTAGTTTTTTACATTTAAACATAAATAAACATACGCAGGTTAAACATCTGACATATATCATCAAATATAAGTACACGGTTGAGTTTAATTGTTTAACTCTTACTCTACCATATGTTTATTCTAACAATGATACGAATTGTGCTAGGAAGAAGAAACAAAAGCACACTTGTGTGAGGTACAGGAGCTCTAGAGACTGCGCATGCGCTTGTTTTAGTTTCCATGGTAACATCTTTAGGATTTTTGCTAAATGACTTTAAAAACACTTATAACATACAAACATTTTCAGATTAATTGACGTCTTGAATGTTTAGATTTTTTAAATGACGTTAAATAAAAATTAATATCACAAGTTTTGGGTTTGCTAGCATTATAACTGGACAGAGCACAGCAATTACTTGAGAGAGACACCATGCTAGCTAGCTGTGATGCCAAAATTAAGATTAGATTATTTTTTGTTATGATATCAGAATCTTTTATATATGGTTTTATTTGATGAAGAAATCGTTGACAAAATATACAGTGATGTAAAATATGTATTTGCAAACGGGATGCGGAATATTTTGAGTTTGATAATATTGGGATAAGGTTAGTTTGATGGCCTATATATGAGCTAGTTTTGTTGCGAAAATCTGGCAACCCAGCTACAGACTTTCAGATTCTAGATGAGTTTGAGGGCTGTATTCATCATAACTTGCCCCTTTATTTTATTTTTTTTTTAATATAAATCAAATATTGGAGATTTATTGTAATTTACAGTAAACAGTACAATTATGGCTTTCATCAAAATCAAGTGTTTTGTTCATCGAATGTTTAATTTAATGTGTTTTAATGTATTAAATTAGCTATGGTTTGAAAAATATAGTATTTTTTTTAGTAAGGGGATTCATGTTAGCATGTAGCATACAGTGAACACAGATGATAGGCTAGCAGAGGATAGTATATTTAAAATAGACTATGTAAAAACAGGATTGAATTTTACAGTTCAATTTTGGTGCCAGATTGAATGTTTATTAAAAGAAATTTAGATTAAACAATCATTGCTTAGTTGTTTTTTTTTAATAAAATTGCTGTAAAACAATACAATGGTGTAATATTATTAGTTTAGATTAGTTATTCAATATGTCAATATATTGTAAAATGTCATTAGTTTGTCTGAATTTTCTGCATCATTACTACAGTGCACACACAGTATGTCACATTTTCTTCTTCAAATCTTACTATTTATTATTTCCTTATTAATTTCTTTATTAAAAAGAGTCCAATGACAATGATGGTAATAATAATAGTAATAGTAATAGTAATGATAGTAATTATTATTATTAGGAGTGTTTTGTTGCTTGTTTTTTAAAAAAAGATTTCAGGTTAAGAAGTTCAACAGAGCAGTGTTTATTTGGATTTAAAACTTGTAGCATTGTCAAATGAATGTATTTGTTATTTATAGACTTAAGATATTGTATAATATTTTATACAACAGTTCTGTCTGGTTCTCGAATCTAATTGGCTGTTAGCCGTACAGTAGTCTGCACTTGTACAGCCTCTTCACCCTTCTGTATTACTCCGCCCACATAGAGTGACAGCAGATCAATAAACAGTTTGACAAATATTACTGCTGCTGGACAACATTATGTACTTTTGAGGCTTTTTTAGTCGGGAATGTAGTCGTTTAGACTGCAACTGTGCAGCTTTTTTATAAGGATAGTGCCTATTTTAAATATTTATCGTTTCGGAGATCAGCCTGTCATACTGAACAGAGCAAAGACGCTTGGTGTTATACATCCACAAGATGGTGACAGAGACTGCATAATAAGCCCTTTAAGGAGAAAAACTCAGAGGAGAAAATTTCCAACAACAGCTGATAAAAACATAATAAAACAGGTAAGTAACGTTCTAAGTCCATCTCATTCTTTTGTATATTGTAGTGCTGTATTTATAGCATACTAGTGTTTCTGCTAGTGTTTGCTTTGCTTTGGCTTTTTCAGGGTTAATTATTGCGATCTCCCGATTGCAACAGAAATACTAGGAAATCTCTGTAGACGGATGGCATTTCATGTCATGTTCAGCCTTATAATCTTAAAATGTGAGCAAAGTCAGTTGTTTTATCATCACTTTAGACATTACGCTATAGAATCATTCCTACACTAGCTCTACAGTGACGTTGGTGAATGAGTGACGGTTTCTGCTGTTCTGACATTTGGTGCAGATGTGAATGAATGGTGAAAGAAAGTAGTTCCTCATACAAAAGGATTTTTAGGCTCTCCGTGTTTGATTTTCTTTTTTATATACATGATTATGCCATTAAACTGTTGTATAAACGCAATATCACAGGATGTGGCTGTATATCAGCATTGGTGGGACAATAAGGCACTCGGTCTACGGCCTCGAGTCAATGCATGCCTCCTACCAGTGCTGATATACAGCCATATCACACTGCTGCTCATGTGATATTGCTCATATATATATATATATATATATATATATATATATATATATATATATATATATATATATATATATATATATATATATATATATATATATATCCTAGTACTGGGTTGTGGCTGGAGGGGCATTTGTCGCATAAAACATTTGGCAAAATAATTTTCAGTTCATTCCACTATGGCAACCACTGATAAATCAGAGAATAAGCTGGCTGACGGATAGTAAGTGATATTATGTCATGTTATTTTTGGGTCTTCAGATTATTTTAGAAAGCAGGATAATTTGGCTGTGTACAATTTCAGTTCAATTTTTAATTATTTGATTTCTATTTTTCCTTTATGTAACCAGAATGGTCTCATCGAAATACAAAACCTCTTCTTGGAGAGAGTCGCTTTGCCTGTACAGTGTGCTTATGTCTTAAAATGCTGTGTTGGCAGCTTTACTACATAGAGGAGCAGAGCTAATGTAGCCATTTTGGATTCCTCAGAAGGATCTTCAAACAGTCATCAATACAGCAGCGCAGCAGATGGGGATTAGGCGGCTTTGACAGCAGCTGTAGTGAGGCTGGCTGATTTGCATATGTGTGAGCGATGCACCTCTATTGTAGTAAATCATTGACATGTAAGTCAATGCAATGTATCACCTTTCATATTCAGCTGTCTTTTGATGAGCCTGAAGAAGCTTTGGTGTGATGTTTAACCCTCCTGTTGACTCAAAAATAACCAGATTTAACAGCACCGTTGTTGTTTTTTTAACTTGATATTAGATTACTTTTAATTCGATGACCCCAACACAAGACGTTGTTTTACCATTTCTTATTTCCATCAAGAAAATACACATTTAGGGTACATTGGTTGTCCTAAAACACTTTTACAAAACAGCAAATTTAAAATTGTTTTTCATTGTCGGCTGGCCTGGGAACACAAGATGTGTATCATTGGCTGACAAACACTGTCTGTGCATATATAGTCCATTCTAGGAGCACACAAGGGGTAAATGGCAGTGGTCAGTGTGCATTATGTGCTATTGAGTTATGCAGAGTCACAGCTGTGGGGGTCGGAGCTCGTCTGATTGCGTCTCGCTCTCACTGTCTCTCTAGGGAAGAGCCTGCAGGATGTGAGCTATGATGGTAATTCATGTGGATCGCCAAACCCCCCCGCCCTTTGCTCTGCATGCAGTCAGTGCTGAGATGCAGACACTAGAGCACAGATCCGGTACAATACTCAACTGGAGATACACTACGTTTGTGAAAAAACATGCTTGATACTGTAAAGCAGGGGTTCTCAACTGGTTTGGCCATGAGACCCACATTTTTACATGGTCATCAAGCCGCGACTCAATTTTTTAGGAACTACAGCACAATTTTAGGAATTATAATTCATTTGTATTTATTTGTTAACATACACAATTAGTGACAGATAAATCATAAGAACATCACCAAGACTTACAAATAAACAATATTTTATCACTGTCATTTAACAAAATATATCAAATTATAGAAATATTACAGAGTAAAAACGACAAATACTGTAAACAGTGGTTAGGGGAAGGAAGGGTTCAGTTACCATGAACTAAACTGAGCTATTAAAATATGTTGTCTGGTTTCAAAATGTCGTCTTAATTTAAAAGGTTTCATGCTCTCTTGTGAGAGCACCTTGCTACTTGCACACTGAGGCTTTAAGGGTCCTATCATACACCCGGCGCAATGTGGCGCAAGGCGCGACGCAATTGTTGTTTGCTAGTTTCAGCTCGGCGTCAAGAGTGGTTTTGACGTTTTCTGCCACGCTGTTTATATAGCAAATGCATTTGCGCTCATATGTGCGCCTATCCGCTTGTTAAGTGGTGACGTGTATGTGACGTATGTAATACTCTTTCCGGGTCCAAGTCGACACTTATTTGAGTGGAGAAATCATTCGTTTATGATCATGTTTTATTCATATCACACAATAAAGTTAATTTGATATAAAGTCATAGTGTACACAACAATCTCTGGGCTTGCTGCATAGCAAATACCAAAAAATTAACAATTTATAAAAAAATAATCACTTTCTGGCCATCGGATATTAGGCATGGACATATATACTGCGATTGTGATTTTCGAAAGCCTTACATCGCTTTGTAAACGTTTATTATTACCATTTAATGAGTCTCCCTATTCAGTTGAATAGAGCGCTTGGACCTGGAAGCCGCTTCACGTGACGTCACACTTAACAAGCGCATAGGCGTTTTGGTCTAATAAGGAAGGCGTTCTGAGGCGCATTGCTGGCGTGTTGCTATTTTGAGAAACTATAATAGATTTTTCAATAGACCAAAACAAAGCCGGTCTAAAGTCGAGCGCAGAGCGCGTTAGTTGTGCACCTCGCTTACACACTGCTTAATACACACAAGATGTAGAGCAATACGCAAATATCTTTACATATGAAAAAGAATGTGCATTCGTCTGCACCAACTTCATGTCTGGCGTACCTGTATTTCTTGTGTGCGTTTGTTTTATTTCCATCGGCGACTCCTAGAGCAATTGTGTTAAATTGCACACTGTACCTGTGAAAAACGTTGCTATTCATTTATAATTGATCAAATCGGTTAATTGACACTATAT